>NC_054378.1:51285849-51570849 GCF_017654675.1 Xenopus laevis
TGTTAATCTTCCATGGTTAAAGCTGTTAGAAAGACTACCATAATAATAAGTTGCTGTGTTTGCCACGGGGACAGCCGTTACACAAAACATTTAGATTCTATGTGTACTGTATATTTTGAGTCGGTCCTTAAGCTCAGTAAGTGACAGCAGCACAGAGCATGTGCAGTGAATCAGCAGAAAGAAGATGGGGAGCTACTGGGGCATCTTTGGAGACTCTTCCCTGCTAAAGGGCTTTGGTTGCCCGGGCTGGTAAAGAAGCCCAAAACATAATGTACAACATTTCTAGCTACTTCTTTAGTTTAACTTTCCTTGTCCGTTAACCTCCACATTGCTAGGAAAGCATGTGTAAGTGCTATTCTTGCCCCATAACATTAGTGAAGGGATAAAGGCTAGAAAGATATTAGAAGGGGGAGGAATGGAAATTAACATGCAAGATTAGTGCTATGGACATCAGGGGCTCAGGCTTTGTGCTATAATATATATATATATATATATATATATATATATATATATATATATATATATATATATATATATATATATATATATATATATATATATATTTATTTATATTTGCTGGTCTGAAATGTATGTATTCAGAAAACTTCTATCTTTTAAAGGGTAAATAAACCTTAAAATTATATATTTTCATTTTGTGGTTACAGAGACAAACAGGTGCTTAAAAGCAGCATGCAAATTCTACAGATTTTTTATATGCATTGCATGTGCATGCAATTAGAAATTATACAACAGAAAAGAACCATGAATAACCTGTAAAGTATAGTATGGTGCATTGTGATATTAGCAGTTATCTGTGCTTAGGGGTGTCAAAAAACCCACACTGAAATATGTATTTTTTTTTTAAAAAAAACCAAAACCCTTCCTTTTATAAAATAGAATATTAAAGTCACCTGTGCCAATTTGCCTTAGTGTAGTCCTGGAATGCCGAGACCTTTAATTGCCTTGGACTGTATAATAGGGTGTACATTATTCCACAAATATTTTGCACTACTCTGAAGTGGCTTCTGCTATCCTATTTCATTGTAGGAACATTATTTCTTAAAATACACAATGGGAAAGCTCTGTTTTGCAGCTTCTAATATTATGTATTGGTTTATTTTTAATAGACAGCATTTAAGTATAGGGTTTGTAAGTACAGATAAGAATCAGCCAATCAGAATGGGGCATGTTTGTGTTTTTTTGTTTAGTAGACTTGGCAGGAATAAGCAATTATATTTATTGCTTATTCCTGCTAAGTATATATACCTGTTGACTCCAGCATTTTATTTGTAAAGGGCTAAGCAACTGCAGCTTATAGGTACAGATTACTGAATGCTACTTTCAAGAAGTTGATTCTGATTTATTTAGAATGATATTTATGATTTCTCCCTCATGTGCTTTCATGTGTTCCATTAGAAGTTCTTTGCTACTAGACTCAAAGCCACAAATACAACAGCAGAAAAGTAGTATACACAGTTCTGCCTCAGGCCGCATCTGGCTTTGTAATTTTTCTGTATTGCACAAGGTAATTTGAGTGTGATTGACCTTTGGACTTTCTATGTCATTTTTTATTTCATATGCGGATTGCCGAGTAGAACTCTCACTATTAACATGTACTTTATCAGAATCTTCTGAACTCTTCTTTATTGTTTCCACTTGAATCCTGAAAAATAGAATATTAGAGGCAAATTAGTTGTGAAATATAAAGAAAATATTCTCCCTCCACTCAAATATATTAGTCATACCTACACAATGTGATACAATAGGAGGCAGAATATTGCATTGTCTATGCATCGATTTCCCACTGATGGCAATGGGAAACTCAGAGTAGCCAATATTGCTTTCACAGAGGCCTATTTATCAAAATTTGTGAAGTTCGAGATTTTTTTCAACCACAACTAAACGCACATTTTCAAAAAACATGAATATCTAGTTATATATTAAAAGATCCAAATAGAAAAAGTTAATACCGCAGAACAAATCTCAAGAATAACTCACAATCCACATTTTTCAATCATTTACAAGCAAAAATTTTTATTTTATTTTTTTTTAATTCGAAACCCTATAATTAACCAAATATTTTAAAATTTGCTAAACAAATTTTCCATTGACTTTTACATGACCTCTGCAGTTTTTAGATGACATACTAGTATAATAGATTTTGGAATAGATTCATGGTTTTTATTCTCAATAACTAGCAAGACCAGCATGATTTTTAGCACTAAAGTTTGAATTGTAAAAAATAAAATAAAAAAGCAGTTAATAAATCTGCCCCACAATGTCCAATTTAGTGCATCCTTCTGTGCCAATTTAAAAAGGTTTATAAGCAACGGTTGGCAATGTACTTTTTTTTTTCCATTTTCAAATTAGAGCATCAATTTAACCAACGCCCTGATTTTACACCTTCCAAAAATGTTTACCGTTTGTATCAAACCCCTATGATTGTACATCATTCGCTAGTTTATTGAAACAGTTTTAATGTAAATCCTATATTTATCACAGAAGAAAGTTAAATGTTGTTGAACTTACCGACTGCTTTGAGACATCGCTTCATTAATTGCTTTGTTCACTTGTTCATAATTATAATTTTGATCGCTTGCATGCTTCCACATGTGAGACTTTAAAGATGGTGGGTGGCTGCATACATATCCACAAAGTGAGCACCTGCCAATGCACAAAACAGCATAGTAAACTGTCAAAGAACCATCTGTAATTACACAGCTGTTTACATAAGATTTGGTAAAAAGACTGAGCAGCAAAGATCATTTACATAACCAGAATAGCAAAATATTGGTACTGAAAGGTTGTAATGAAATACAGTAAACAAACGGCATGGCCTTTATACACTGCACCACCAAAAAAAACTGGATCTACATCATAGACACAATAGTTTTTTTTCTGTCAGTGAGTTAATAACTAGCTATGGGAATGTATGGCCATCCCTCATGCCAAGCCCACAAACAGCAACTCGAATATGCAGATCCCAGTCTTGGGGGGGCTTTAAAATCAATACAAAGTTTTCAATTAGCAGAGTAGGAACATTCATTAATGCAGATACCCTAATAGGTTGTCAAGGTGGTGAAGTAGCTAGCCAGGTAAAAGAAATCAATAGGTATTAGTCTATAATCACATCTATAATTAAAGTACAAAGAGAAAAGGCGTACTTTTTCTTTTTTTTTCTTTAAACAAAATATGTAATATGGAATAAGTGTTAACGTTGTTTCTTATAAAAATTAAAGTAGCGATTGACAGAACAATAGTTTTTAGAAGCAACTATTGCTTCACAAGTGCACACTCTTTGAAGTAATTTACACGCAAGACAATGGATGGTGGTTTCTGGTGCTTCAGCACCCAAAAATCGGGGGCTCAAGCCACAATATTGCTCTAAAACTACCTTAAGGAACAAAAAAAATAGTACTTAAACCACCTCTAAGTACTGTAGAAACTTCTGCTAGTACACAAGAACTGTGCATGTAGTGCAGTTGGCAGGATGAATTAAAGGAGAAGGAAAGGCTAAAATTAAGTTAGCTTTATCAGAAAGGTATGTATAAAAAACACCAGTAAACCCTCAAAGTAATGTCCTCTGTCAAAAGAAAAACTGCATTTCTTTCCTTCTATTATGTACACATGGGCTTCTGTATCAGACTTCCTTCTTTTAACTTAAACCTCCAGGGCTAGGGCTTGAGCATGCTCAGATTGCTCCTCGCTAACCCTCCCTTTTCCCTCCTCCTCCTCCCTGCTGTGATCTGAGCCCAGAGCTATGAGTGAGCAGGGAGAGAATCAGGCAGGGAGTCATGTCACACCAGGCTAATATGGCAGCTGCTATCCTAAAGAAACAGAGAGAGAGCTTCTAGAGCGGTTTACTCCAGTATGGTAAAGCATTCTGCAGAATAAATTATAGTGTTATAGCTTGCACTATTGTGGCTAATCCATTGGCAATAAACTGTTTCGGTAGCTTTCCTTCTGCTTTAAGAGAGATGTCTCATATAGAAGAAAGTTTTTATGTAAAATTCAAAGTGGCAGTAATGACACTAAAACAAATAAAACACTCCCTGTGCAAAGCTTTTAACTCTGCTGAAACAATATGGAAGAATTTGGAAAAGAACAGATATGCAACATTGTTTTAGTAGTAAGAACTGGTAGAGAGAAAGGGATAAAAATACTGCTTTCACTTTGAAAAAGCTAATATTTTTTTTTAATATGTAAAAATCAGTTCTAAGGTGATCATTCCCTTTCATGCAACAGGAAGCAGAATCTTCAGGTCGCCAGGACAGTGCCATAGATCTGTGCTTCACTTTGATCTAAAATGCACCAAGTATAGTCTGGAAACACAAAGGGGCACATTTACTAAGGGTCGAATTTCGAAGTGAAAAAAACTTTGAAATTCTACCATCGAATTGCAATAGTTCGACATTCAAAGTCGAAGTCAAAGTTTTTTTTGATCGAATATGGCTATATTCGATCGAAGTAAAATCGTTCGATCAAATCCTTCAATTCGAACGATTTAAGCGATCGAACGTTTTTAAAAAAACAAACAGACTTCTAAAAACTTAGCCAAATGTTGGCTATAGGTTCTAGAAGGTCCCCATAGGCTAACATAGCAATTTGGTAGGTTTAAGGTGGCGAAGTGTCGAAGTTCTTTAAAGAGACAGTACTTCGATTTTCGAATGGTCCAATATTCAAAGCTTTTACAATTCGAATCAAAGTCGAATTTGGCCTATTCGATGATCGAAGGACCAAAAAAATTACTTCTCAATTCGAAGTTTTTGAATTTGAAAATTCACTTCGACCCTTAGTAAATGTGCCCCAAAGTGTAGAAAGAGCAAAGAAGCCAAAAACACAAAGGGTTAATACAATATGCTGGGAACTTCTGGTTCTCTTACTAATGAAACAGGGTGGATGCTGCTGAACAGTCAGACTGCAACACCAGGGGCCCACCAAAAAAACCTTAGACCAGGGGCTCACTCAGTACTATTTTCTTCCTCTCCTCGCTCAACTTCTATTCTCCTAGTCTCTTTTCTATTATTCCATCTATTTAGGCTCTTTATTAAGGAAATAAGGAATTGCCATGCAAATGCCAAATGTTTAGCAGTATGAGGGCCCACTGAAACCTGGGCCCACCGGGAGTTTTCCTGGTATCCTGGTGGGCCAGTCCAACACTGCTACTTAATCTAAGCAGACCTTTTATTTTTATTAAATTGATTTTCCACCTAAACTTGCCACAAAAAAAAACAAACAAAAAAAAAAAGCTAAATAATGATGTAGAAACAGGAATGGCTGAGGAATGATTCAGGAATGATCATCTTGCGACTCTGAAATCTGTTCATATGTACTTAGAAATTATTTAAGTAAGGTTTCATCATAAAAATTGGTAGGGAAGAGAGAAGTTTGATTTTTTTCTGATGAATTTTCAGAATCTGTTTTGCAGATAAAGAATTTAATTTCAAATATAGCAGATGGGCATATTATAAATTAAATGAATCGGTCTCCTGATGTTCAGCCATGAGCATGTACACACATGGAAAGAGAAAAGAATTATCATGGACATCAGATATACTTTGGATTTATTTTACACGTACTTGTACTGCTCTACCAGCTGTACTGCTTGATGTTCCTCAGGATGGCATCTCATGTGGCACTTGAAACTGCTCATATTTGTAGTGGCAAAATTGCACACTTGACATCTTAGGAAACAAAAATAAGGCACCAGCTGAAGTCGCTCCAAGAAAACCAAAAATAAAGACTTTCTAAGTGGATTCATTGAGAATCTCATGATCAGAAATATACATATAGTAGAACCCCCATTTTACATCCCCTGATTTTAAGTCTTCCCTTATTTTACATTGTTGTTTTGAGGTCCTACCTATATATTTTGCATAATACATTTCCCTGATTTTACACCATTTTTTCTGGTCCCCTGAAAAATGTAAAATGGGAGTTCGGATGTAGATATATCAATAGCATTTCTCCATTTTCAATATTTTCTTTTATAAAAACATTTCTATTTGTAGTAGTTTCTGTAGTTTCTTGGTTCAGTGACATATTGATTCCTTAAAAAAAAAATATTCATCCCAATACTAATCCAAAGAAGAAATGTTTTCCTAACTCAAATTTAAAGAAGCATCAATTCTAAATGGGGTGGTTCATCCTAAAACTTTTAGTAGGTTATAGAATGGCTAATTCTAAGCAACTTTTCAGTTGGCCTTCATTTTTTTTTTTTTTAATAGTTTTTTTTTTAATTATTTGCCTTCTGCTTCAGACTTCAGATTTTTACTTAGATTTTTATCGAGTCTTTTTCCACACCAGATTTTTTTGGAGTAACTGTATTGATAAATACAATAAAAATGTGCACTGTAGTTTGGTTGAAGTGGATTTAAGAAAATAATGAGAAGTTTTTGGATTTTAGTAAATAACCCCCTTAACGTCAAGCGACTATAAGGGTGAGGATTTAGTTCAACTGATAAATATTAGGCCACATCCAACTCATGTAAAACAAATTCTAGGATTTGGGGTGAATACTCAACTGAAACATGGATTTGGTGCATCAATTATACCTATATGTATTTTTTTTAGTCAGCAGGGTAGTACATACAAAGTATTTATAGTAGAACGTAAAGACACATGGTAACAAAGCTCAGATTTTAATTTACGTTCAGGCCACAAATACATATAGTAAAGTGAGAACATCACCGTTGACAAATCCTGACAGAACAAGAAAGCTTTATTCTCAAGAACTTAAAGGGATACTGTCATGGGAAAAAAATGTTTTTTCAAAATGAATCAGTTAATAGTGCTGCTCCAGTATAATTCTGCACTGAAATCCATTTCTCAAAAGAGCAAACAGATTTTTTTATATTCAATTTTGAAATCTGACATGGGGTTAGACATATTGTCAATTTCCCAGCTGCCCCTGGTCATGTGACTTGTGCTCTGATAAACTGCAATCACTCTTTACTGCAAGTTGGAGTGATATCACCCCCTCCCTTCCCCCCCCCCCCAGCAGCCAAACAAAAAAACAATGGGAAGGTAACCAGATAACAGCTCCCTAACACAAGATAACAGCTGCCTGGTAGATCTAAGAACAACACTCAATAGTAAAAACCCATGTCCCACTGAGACACATCCAGTTACATTGAGAAGGAAAAACAGCAGCCTGCCAGAAAGCATTTCTCTTCTAAAGTGCAGGCATAAGTCACATGACCTGGGGCAGCTGGGAAATTGACAATGTCTAGCCCCATGTCAGATTTCAAAATTGAATATAAAACAATCTGTCTGCTCTTTTGAGAAATGGATTTCAGTGCAGAATTCTCCTGGAGTAGCACTATTAACTGATGCGTTTTGACATGTTTTCCGATGACAGGATCCCTTTAATATAAAAACAAAGAAATCTAGCTCAAGTAATTAAGAAACAAGAACTTTGGGTAACAAAAATTCCAAATATAACCCAAATAATTGTTCCCCGCAATTTGATCTAACCAACTAACTAGTGAAATAATAAAAGGAACTCTGACATAAGCTTTAAACCTTTAATGCCACCTGCCATAGAATCTAAAGCAAAAATTTACTATTCTGTAGATTTAGTCATTTCAGAACCTGTTATATCAAAATGTATGCATACTGGCAACATGCTGCATGTAAAAAAAACTAAAAAAAGTCATAGCTCCAAAGGGTTATAGGTAAGGGATTAATATTAATATAAAAGAGGGCTAAGGAACCTTAAACATACTACTGATATTTTTCTTCATATTTTCAAATAACATTTTTCAAGTTGGCAGAAGCCCCACCAGCACAATCCAGGTATGCTGTAACGGATATTGGAGGTGTCAGCAGGGACAGTCATAGACAACATAAGAGCAATCATGTGCGGTGCCTGAAGCAAGGAAGAAAGATTCCTAGCAGTAGCATCATGACACTATTAGCAAACAATAGAAGCTTCTGGAACTCAATTATAAGTTAAAAATAGAAACAAAAATATGACCAAGTTTCTTTAGCCTTTATTTTATGCATGTACTTTACCTTTAAGAACACCTGCAAGAGTCATGTTAAGGCTTTTATACAAATGTCTCTAGAGTCAGAATCATTGCAGTTCAGGCTCATAATTCTAAGTTAACGATTACTCAGCTCCCAATGAAACCTGGCAATGGCCATATAAAGAAAACCAAAATATACCTGTAGTTACATAGTTAGATCGGGTTGAAAAAATACCCAAGTCCATCAAGTTGAACCCATCCAAATGAAGCCCAGCGTCCATACATACACACACTGACCCCTCCTTACCCTCACATAAACTATATATACCTACAGTATAAACTATATACAGGTATGGGACCTGTTATCCAGAATGCTCGGGACCTGCGGTTTTCCGGATAACAGATCTTTCTGTAATTTGGGTATTCATGCCTTAAGTCTACTAGAAATTCATTTAAACATTAAATAAACCTAATAGGCTGGTTTTGCTTCCAATATAGATTAATTATATCTTAGTTGGGATCAAGTACAAGCTACTGTTTTATTATTACAGAGAAAAAGGAAATCATTTTTAAAAATTTGGATTATTTGGATAAAATGAAGTCTATGGGAGACAGCCATTCCGTAATTTGGAGTTTTCTGGATGTCGGGTTTCTGGATAACTATATATGGAATGTTTCGTCAATTTGACAACACAAACTTTTTTTTTTTTTTTTTTTTTAACACCTAGTGGCGTGTTTTGCATTGGTAGACAACAACTGCCAAATTCTCCTCTCCTGATTAACCTGGTTCCTAATATTCCAGTCTGGGGGACAAATCATTCTCTTTCTAATTAACACAGACAGGGACTTAGTTCAGATAGTTCAAAGCTTGATAAAAGGCCATAAGGGGCCTGAAACGTTGCGGACCAGGTTGTTTTGCCATTTAGTTCTTAATAAAGGCATTTTTAACCTATATTTGGTGCTGTACAAGGAATTTTTCTGAATCAAGTACTGGTGGAGGATGGATCACAGATGGTACGTGCACCTATACTAACATAAATCGGGGGATTTGAGCTGAGAGAAACGTTTACAATTAGTTCAGATACCAGTTCAAATGGTATGGCCCATGACCCAAGAGGACTATGGATACTGGGCGCTCTGTGTAGACTGATCATTGGATTGGAGGCCAAAAGTTTGGATGAGCCAGTTATCCCACCAATGTAATCTGCTTTTTTGGGAGCCTGGCAAGACATTTTCAGGCAGTCCTGTATTATCAGTGACATTTTCTTTTTAAACAAAATTACAGTTTGAGTTGTTTTTTCTCAGAACATGCAGTTGCATACTTTGGGAAGCAATACCCACTGTTCCTTTAATGAACAGAAAAAAAAAATCTGCCCTTTTAAGTAAAAAAGCATTGGTATTTCAATAGTTATTGCAGCTTAATACATTATTTCTTACCTGTACGGTTTATCGCATGTATGAATTCTTCTATGGTTTCGAACACCAACATATGTAGAGCTTGTATAACTGCATACATCACATCGGTACAATTTTTGGTTACACGATTTGCTGCCTTTAACAAATATATTGAAGCATTGAGTAATACAGAAAAAAATAAATATCAAATAAGTTGTAACAATACACTATTGAAACATGAGTGCAATACAGATAGTTCAGTAAAGACATGAAGCTTTAGAATAAATATCTGATTTCATAATTAATATGCAAGAAGCAGCAGGTAGTGTCGGGCTGGAGACTGTTTTGAAGGCTATATTAGACCAGGGCTTCTTATACTACCACATATTTAAAACAAATTAATTCTGGTATAAAACTGGTATACCCTGTGGGAAGCCAAGACCAAATAAAGTGTCCACTACAACCTTCTGTAGTACCTGTACTATTAAAACTTCCAGTGTGGTGTGGGGGTGACTGAGGGTGCAGGGCATCACCATCTGGCACCCCTATATTTTTTTTCGTGGAGACCCAGGTGAGACTTGTGCCATTGCTTACAATGGAACTGTGCAGGAGATACTCTATCATTTTAACAAACTAATGTATACCCAAGAACTGGATAACAGAGCATCATGGTCATTGAGGAGGTATGATAAACATATGATAATATAAAAATGTCCTTTTTTTTAGATAGGCTGTGCAAAATAAAATAAAAATCAATATAGTTAGTTAGCCAAACATGTAATGTATAAAGGCTGGAGTGAGTGGATGTCTAACAGAATAGAACACTACTTCCTGCTTTTCAGCTCTCTAACTCTGAGTCAGTCAGTGACTTTAAGGGGGACCACATGGGACATAACTGTTCAGTAAGGTTACAATTGATTTAAATGTAATGTATAGAGGCTGGAGTGACTGGATGTCTAACATAACAGAACACTACTGGTTTCCACTGATTGGTTACCAGGCTGTCATAAATCAGTGACTTGAGGGGGGGGCACATGGGACATAACTGTTGAGTGAGCAACAGTTATGATCCATGTGCCCCCCCCTCAAGCCACTAATTAGTTACTGCCTGGTAAGCAATCAGTGGAAACCAAGAGAGATGTAAAGCAGGAAGTAGTGTTCTGTTATGTTACACATCCAGTCACTCCAGCCTCTATACATTACATTTTTGACTGACTATATCAGAAACATTTTTTATTTTGCACAGCCTATTTAACCAGTTTTTATTGTTGTACTGAACAATTTCTTTAAGGCAAACTATTTAATAAGACAACCTGCAAATGTAAGTACCTTCTGATGGCTGCTTATCTTCATTATCCCCGCTAGAACCTTGCTGTTCATCACTTGATGTAGACAGCGTACGGTTATCTGGACTATTACGGTGTTCTCTCTCGTGATTCCTCAGTTGAGACTGTAGGAGTAAGAAAAAAAAAAATCACGCTTACAACCAATGGATCTTGCAATGGTCCCTATCACATTCACACACACCATTGTTAATTGTTTGAGAATCCAGTTAACATCCCGTATGCTATTTGGAATGTTGGTGGAAACCAGAACAGCCACAGAAATCTCATGCAAGCATTTAACTGAATGCAAACAGTGCCCTGGCTGAAATCAAACATACAACCCCAGCTATACAAGTCAGCAATATTAACAATATTACTGTTCTGCACTTACAAAAACCTCTGACATACAAAAAAAAGTTCATCCTTTCAAAAACAGCAATATTTCTGACTAAAATCTGTTTTTACTAGTCCTAAATTCAGATGCAAACCCAATTGAATTAATGAGTAAACAACATTAAAACTTTTATAAAAAGTTTTGAGAAAAACAATCCAAAGTTACTTATTTCAGTTCCAAAAGTATGTGAACTTCTAGGATTCTCAGTTCACTTATATGGGAACTTAAAGGGGTGATTTAGCTTTTAGTTAACCTTTACTATGTTACAGAATGGCTTATTCTAAGCAACTTTTCAATTCATCTTCAGTTTTTTTTTTTGTTAAGTTTTTGAATTATTTGCTTCATTCTTTCCAGCTTTCAAATGTCGATCACGGACCATCTAAAAAAAAATGCTATGTACAGCTACAAATTTGTTACTGCTACTTCATATATCAGTCTCTTATTCAAATCAATCTGGAGAGCAACTGAATAAAAAGCTAAATAACTCCAAAACCACAAATAATAAAAAAATGAAAACAACTGAAAATTGTCTCACACTTTCTACATCATACTAAAAGTTAATTTAAAGGTGAACGACCTCTAAGAGGTGTGGGAGGCCCTGCCTTTAAAAAAAAAAGAGAACAGAAATCTGGGTCTTCCATGTAACCAAGTATGATCTTAACATAGGCTTGAGTTCATGCTTTGAACAAAGGAGCTTACTGAGAAAGATCAGACCAAGTGAAAAGAATCCTAGGGCCTCTCTTGCACTTGACAACTGTCATTGTTCACAAATCCAATTTCCAAGAACACTGAACAAAAACGGTGTGTATTTCAAGGTTGCAAGAAGAAAGCCACTACTATCCAAAAATATTGCCGTCTTTCTACAGTTTGCTACAAGACCACATTTACACGACAGCTAGTAAACTATTGGAGGAATGTTCTGTGGACTGATGAGACAAAAATAAAGTCAAAAGTTCCATGTTTGCATGCATAAGAACCTTTGACCATTTGTGAAATACTGTAGTGACAGTATTATGGTTTGGAACTGCTTTGCAGCTTCTGGACCTGAAAGGCTGGCCCTCATTGACGGAACTATGAATTAGGAATTGTACCAGCTAATTATGCAGGAATAAACAGATTATCCATCTGTGAATTTAGATCAAGGGACAAAAATGCCCGCTTTGGCATTTTAGAGGGCCCTCAGCCTAAAGCTCAAGTGAGCCATGCAGCAAGACAATCACAGATAACACACAAGTTATAAAATAATGGTTAAAACTGAAAAAGTTAATATTTTGGTATGGCCAAGTTAAAGTCCAGACTTTACGCATATAAAAATGTTCATAAAGGACCGGAAGTGGGCAGTTCATATGAAAAAGCTCGCTCAGGTAAACTACACTGGAGATTTTGATCAGATATTTTTGGATAAGCCTTTATCCACAAAATCTTGACATGCAACAACTACAAAATCTGACAGTGGCATGCAGTGTTCCCACATGCGTGTCATCTCAGATGGCAAGTATATTTGATCGATTTAGTTCTCATTATCTAGTTTAGAGCTCAAAAACAGATCCGTTTTTCCCATCATATTTATGCAGAAATATTACATTTAAAGGGCAGAGTAGCACTGTATGCTAGCCCTCAACCAATAAATATATATATTTATTGCAGTCTGAAATTATTACAGCAGCTGTCTTTATTATGGGGCCCACACATGTCCAGGACATACGTGTGGGTTGCCATATTATTGGTTCTGCTAAGGCATTCACTAAAAATTCAATCCCTATACATCTCTACTGCCAAATCGAAGAGTCGTACAGAGCAGAGTCAAGAAGGGCTGCTTCCATTAATGTTTATTCTTGCAATATTGCAGTGTGTAGTGACATGTCAGGACTAGAAGAAAAGGAATTTACGTCATGAAGGGAAGTGAAATTCTCATTGTGGATTTAACCTAAAAATTTAGCAAGCCATAATATTGAAAGCTTAGGACAGACTAAGGACCATAAACATCCTCCTCCAGAAGTAAGCATCCATACCCTAGCACTCAACAACAGCAGATCTGCTATAATTTAGGAAAATAGGCATTTCTTTTAATATTATAGTTCTGCTTCCTAAATTAGGAGCTTTACTGCTGCTTCTTTTCCGGAGATACCACTAGAGCATGTGTTTTAAAAGAATACATCATACTGTATGTAGCAAAGAACTGCAATGGGTTATTAAAGCAGCCTTTAGATGTGTGCACAAGCAGACTCCCTGGAATTTATACCCTTGGTCAGAGTTCTGAAATTTCTATGGAGGACAACATTTTCTTTGAGTTTCCCATTTCTGCTTGTCAGCACAAGCTCATTCTTTCTGTTTGCCTCCCTTGCTTCTCTCCTCTGTGCTAGTTCTCAAATACTTCTTTTTCGGCCTCCAGCATTACAGCACTGACAATATAAAGCTAACCTGCCATTTGTGGGTTTAAATGCCTAGTTGAACTTAATACTACAAAATCAAAACTTTGTTTAAAGTTGTTTACTTGTTGCGGATTTGAAACATGTTGTTCAGTACGTTCTGGCATTGATAAAGCACAAAGGATTTTCCTAATGTTTAGCAGCCATAGCTAGTGGTGTTTAAATGTATATTTATTTTCCAGACACTTTATATTTAAACCTGTAGATGAGTTTTTGAATGTATTTTTGAAAGTACAGGTATGGGACCTGTTATCCAGGATACTCGGGACCTAGGGCTTTACAGATAATGGATCTTTCTGTAATTTGGATCACCATACCTTAAGTCTGCTAAAAATCATTAAAGGAGTTGTTTTTAGACTTCCTATTTCACTTTCGATTTGTGACCTTTTTTCTAATATTGAAGTGTAAAGTTTAAATTTTTCACCTTATAAACCAACTCGGGGGGGGGGTGCCTACTCTGTAACTAATCTAAAAACATTTAGTTGATACGTTTGTTTAAAGGGGAACTCCAACTTGCAAACTAAAATTTGATAAAGAGGCCCACATAACACAGAAACCCTTAATATACCCATCACAGTTACCGGTTTCTTCAAAGAGTATGAATAAATGGCATTTTCTATGCTGAAATCCAGCTGTTAAACAGTTGAGAAGAACTGCATCATTTGAAATCCTGGCAGGGAAGGAGGGACTAAATACTGATGTTACAAATTGTAAGAACTTCTCCACAGCTTACAGACAGCATGCAGGAACTACATAACCCACAATGCATTGCACTGTGATGTTCCTTTAATTATTGAAATCATGTGTTCAGGGAATTGTGGGGTTTGGAGGATGCAGGCTGAGGACAGCTGATACAAAGTAACAATAGTCAGCCAGCTCAGTAAGGTAGTCAGAAAGATCAGCAGGAGAGCCCGGGGCTTAAGGAACTGTGAAAAACCATTAAAATTTATGAAAAGTATGCATTGTTTTTAATTGATGTATATTGCAAAGTTGCTTGAAATTATGTTTACTTTTCAAAAAGCTTAAAGCCACCCCCCACAAATCTGTGTGCTGCCGACTCACTCACACAGCTAACTGATCGGGTTGCTTTAGTGATGCTGGGCTGGGGGTCGAGTGATCCTTCATAGGCTGAATTCTTGTTTATATTCGTAACAGCCTATGGAAGGATCGTGCCTCCCCCAGCCCAGTGTCACTGAATTGGCTCAGAAGGACTTTTAGCTGTGATGGAGGGTCTGATGAACACAGGTTTGCAGGTGCTGGGGGCGGCTTTACGGGTCATTGAGGGAAACAATTCCGTGTGCAGCATTTACTTTATACGGACACGTTCCTATGATTTTTATAGGAACGTGTCAGTATCGTTTTAAGTTATTTTTTTGTGGCGTTCCCCTTTAATTGAAAGCAGCTGTTAAAGTAGATACAATAGTTGCAAATATACCACAGATGCTGCTGAGAAATGTATCAACTATATGTATCAACTAAAGTAGCAAATTGTAACGGTTTAGATTCTGCGCCTGGATCACTGAGCTGCCAGACAAATGCCAGTCAGTAAAATTAAACTTTAATCCATTATCCGGAAAGTTCCGAATTACAGAAAGGCTGTCTCTCATAGACTGCATTACAATAAATGAATCCGAATTTTAAAAAATAATGTCCTTTTTCTCTTATTAAAAATAAAACAGTACCTTGTACTTGATCCAAACTAAGGTATATTGAATCCTTACAGGAAGCAAACCCAGCCTATCAGGTTCATTTAAATGTTTACATGATTTTCTAGTAGATTTAAGGTATGGAGATACAAATTACAGAAAGATCCGTTATCCGGAAAACCCCAGGTCCCGAGCATTCTGGATAAAATGTCCCATACCTGTATGAGGAAAAAGTGAGGTGTTTGAGCTTGGTCTCAATAAGAAAATTACAAATCCCTGTGGGAAATAGATTTTCAATTATTCCCAGCAGAAAAAATAAATGAAAACCTGCACAGGGGTGTATCAGAGGAAGAAGAAACTTGCAGTGCATCATCCCAAAAACATTACAAACCATTTAAGATTAATGAAGTTCGGAACAGTTTTATACACTTACCTTATAATAAAAGGATTCGGCACAATGTTTACATTCATACATCCTTGTTTTGCAGTGGTTTATCATGTGGTTTTCCAAATCACTGCTATTATCAGCTATATGTTCACAAATAGGACACTGATAGGGCTGCCTCTGTCTATGAACACGCAAGTGTTGTTTTATGTAACCTTTGTTGTCACTAGAGTAATGGCACAGGCGACATCGGTATGGACGTTCAGCATGAGGTAAGTATTCCACAACATTGCTGCTCGAGGCAAAGTCAACTGTAGATTCTGTTTGGGCATTGTCCCTTAACTCTTTCAAAATGTCATCATCTGTTGCGTTTTGATCTGTCCGTTCCCTCAGTCTTTCAATGACTTTAAGCAAAGACATGCTAATACCCATCCTTATAGGTGCTTCTTTTAGTTCACTTCCTTCTTTACTTTCTTTAAGGTTAATAACATTCTGTCCACAGCTATCTACTTTTTCAGGTATCTTAGATGAAACTAGTTTGGAGTATGTTGCATAGTTTCGATCACCTTCTTGCTGGCCAGTGTCTGGATCTAGTGAATCTGGTTTACTAAGAATTCGGAGGCTGGACTTGGGACATTCAACAACACTGATTGGCATGGTTACCAGTGCCTCAGCAGCCAAAGAGTGCAATCGTAAGCATTCAGAATTTGTTCTCCTTCTCATTGGAGGAAAATTTTCATTACTTTCATGAAAATCACCAGTTTTGATGGTATTACTCCAACCTATTATAATCTCTTCGTTTTCAACCACATTTTTGTCTGCATGGTAGACTTCAACGGAGCCTTCACATACAATCTGGGAATCACGGGGGACAATTTTCTTTTTGACCGCCAAATCATTGCTAATCAAGAGTGCTTTTGGCGAAACAGTTTCTTCGGCACTTGGCAGACGTTCCACAATTACATTTACGTGGCCTTTTTTGTTCTGAGTACAGCTAATGATTTTTTGTGCAGAAGAGAGCAGACTATCGGTAATCGTGTTATCCTGTTCTGCATCTGATAAGGAATCATCTACCACCAGAACTTCAATTGTCTCTGGATTAGCTGCTGAATTTATAGTCTCTGTATTTTTCACTGTATTTTCCAGCAACAAAGAATCGCATACCGGACCCTTGTCACTGGCAGGTGTTTGAGAGTTATGTCTACTTTCAGCATCTTCAGATAAAACGGATTCACTCCCATGTGGACTATGCGCAACAGTGGAATCTGGCAGACCAGCAGACTCATTCTCCTCTTCAAAGATGGGGTATGAACAGTCAACCTCACCTGCATGCTTCCAAGCATGAGTCTTTAACATACGTTGTTGGCCACAAGTATATTTACAAATCAGACATCGATACAATCCATAGTCCTCATATGCATACCATTTTTTTCTAACTTTGTCAGGGAAATTTAGAGATGCAGACAGCTGCTTACACTGCTGTGGATGTGACGTGTCCTCAGTCTCACAATGTTTTTTAATGTGACCTTCAAGATCTTCATGTTTCTTGAAGGTCATGTGGCAGTCAGAGCACATAAGAACGATTTCATTTTGTTGATCATGATTCTTAACGTGAATTTTTAGGATTTCAAAAGAGTGAGATAGGAAATTACAAAGACTGCACTGATAAAACATCACCTTTCTTTCTCTTGGTAAAAGGAGGTCTGCATTTGAATTGTCAATAACTGCTTCTGCTTTAATTCTTTTAGGAAGAATATCTAGATCGTCTGATTTAGATGGAGAGGCACAGCTTCCCTGAATATCTGACTGCATTTCTTCATCTGGATAAGAACGTTTTCTTCCTTCAAAACACCTGCTGGACTTCTCACTCTCCACCATTGCCGACAGTTTTTGTATAACATGAATTAATGGGTCATGTTTGTGTTTCGTTTGACGAGCTTCTGGTTCTTCCATGTTTTGTATTGCCATTGTTACACATTCTGTATTTTCCATGATATCTAAAAAGTAGAAATAATAATTACATATATTAGTTCATGACATTTTATAAGTGGTAAAGGAGGCACTGCAATGGAACATAAATACACATACCTTTCTTACATGTACATTGGAGAGTTTGATGTGGAAATCTAAGCTTATCAGTCCAGTAATGGCAAATCTTGTAAATTCTAACCACCTGATATATGCAGAATAAAGATATGCAGCTTTCTGCATGGGAATACAATGAAACAATTTACAATGCTGAAAACTTTAAAAAACCATATATTTCAGAAAATGTATCTCTTCAAATTTTAAGTTTCTATAGTGTATACAATTTTTTTTTTTTTTTGCAGCCAATCTTAACAAAAACACTTAAGCTTTAGTAAGGTCCTTGGGCATGTTCAAAAAAAAAAAAAAAAAAAAAAAAAAAGAATTACTTAATAAAACGTTATATTATCCCTTAATTTGAAATAGCAACTGTAAGATTAGAAGTAAAATTATCATGATTTTCTGCTGAAGAAATCATTGTACACCAGAGTAAAAAGTGGTTGATGACGGTTACATATTTCCATAGTTCTCAACTGTCTGAAACAGAAAGTGTTTTCAGTGTTTCCCCATATTTGAAGAGTTACAAAAGTTAAGATATTAAAATTATGTTCTCATGGCAAAAAATGGTATGCACCTCATCACATAATCCCTGAAATGCCAGCCAGTTTGAGCATTTTTTTTTTTTTTTTTTTTTGAGTCGGTTATCAAAATCCAAATTTTTCTGATCTTTTTTTAAATAAAGTCTGACCAAACTAGAATCCACAATTTGACCTTATTTATTATTAAAAAAGGCACGATTTCATTGGATAAAGGGAACACCCAAATCATTTTCAGGTTTCCCACCCCCCCGGATCGTACAAATTTTTAGTGCTTTTTCCCCTGAAAGGCCAGAATTTTGGGATTTTTGCCCAGTGTTTTGACACTTTGGCCCCTGGAAACACAACACATTGCATTTCATGTGTTGTAAATCCCCTTAAACAGTAACTTTGCAAAAACATATTTCTGAAAATGCACACTCAAAATGAACAAAAGGTTGCATATGGTACAAGCATAGAAAATAATGGATTTTTATTGTTTTACCAATGTTCTAAGACTTGAATTTGAAACTTAATTTTCTACCCCCTTGTGTTCAAGTTGATCTCAACATGGGCACTGCAGATTCTCTAAACTGTTAAAATATAATACATATCTAACAGCAGCAGCTTTACTAAAGCTTTACACCCGATACGTTCGTTTCTGACGGTGCTCAAGTTTAGACAGTTAGCAAGCCGTCTTACCCAGCTGCAACTGGAAAATACCAGAAGGTGAAAAATAAAACATGGGACAGACATACCTGATGTAAAGAAGGTTGGAACAAAATATATTGCACACATTTTTCTGCAACTAAACTTAGTGAATGAGTTTTCCTACCAAAGCTAGCTCCTTGGGAATGCAGCTAATTTAGTTAATAGGGCAAACTCATAAGTAGCTCTTATTTCCTAAAATGACACATATTATATAAAGAAACCACAAACAATACTGTGGTATGTGAGGTTGATTAGAGGTCAGGCTTACACTGTTTAACAAGCAGTCTGTGGAATGCTAATTCCTTAAAAGGCGACACTTCCCCATTTAATTCAGTCACCATGTGAGTCATAAAACTTCTGTCTTATTAATATCTGTAGCACAAATTTGTCCCTAATGTGACGGATATAGACTTAAAAAATTTAGAAGCCAGAGTTTTTCTTAAAAAGGACAGTAGTTTACATTTAAGAGTTGCAATATTCAACAGAATCAGTTTGAAGGTGTACTAGAATGAATTTCAGGGCGATGCTTATTAGGCATCATGGATATGGGTCTCTACATTGCAATGTGTTTAGTCACCCAACGTTTATAATAGATAAAATGGAGTCTATGGAAAACATCCTTTCTGTATAATGGGTTTCTGGATAATGGCTCCCATATTTATATTCCGCATAGTAAAGAAAATTAATCATTATAAAGGGTTCCTATTTATTAGGTGATGTTATAATTCTTGGCACTCAAGTATGCAATTTCAATTTTATTGAAGCCCAGTGAAGTAAGAAGCACTCACAGTTCTTTATGTTCAGTGAGACTGCAGGGCTCAATTATTAACACAGATGCTAAATTCATTGAATGCAGTTGCCAATTAGATTTTTGTTTTAATTCTCTAACTTTGGGACTGCTCAGAAAGAATTGCTCATTAATTGCTACTGGCAACCAAACTTGTTACATAGTTACATAGTTAAATTGGGTTGAAAAAAGACAGTCCATCAAGTTCAACCCCTCCAAATAAAAACCCAGTACCAGTGTTATTAAATCAGTCCATAGTTATTGTGCATTTTTTTCAGCAGCTGAGTAAGGAATTTCCATTTGCATCCGCTTGAAGGGAAATATGAACTGCGAGCACATCTTCGCAGGTAAAAAAATAAAAAAAACCTGTCATAATTTTAGCAAAACCCAGCAAATACTGGGGTAGGTCTTAAGATGTTAAAGGGATATGTACCCACCCAATATACTGCAAACTTGCTCTGTGTGCTCTTCTGAAAACATTTGCAATTTAAATTATTTTTGTTTTCATTATGTTCGCAGTTAAACACCTAGGGGCAGATTTATCAAAGTGTGAGATCAGAACTCACCACAGAACTTTTTGTTCATTCCTAGGGGATTTTTAAAAGCATATGATCCATCGATAAATACAACTCTAAAAATCCTATAGGAATGAATAGAAGATGGGTGAGTTTTTCTGTGGAGAGTTCTATTCTCACATTTTTATAAATCTGTCCCAAAATGTGTAACACAATTATAACTTTAGTGTTTAACTGTAAACATAATGAAACAGAAAATAAATCATGTGAATTGCCCATGAGTTCTCCAGATCCTAAATAAAGTGACAGAATTCCCAGTTTGCCAATTTAAGAGAGTAAACTGTATCCCCATATGTAAACATGCTCATGCGGAGGAGCTAAAAACAAGCA
This sequence comes from Xenopus laevis, assembly GCF_017654675.1. Classification (NCBI taxonomy): domain Eukaryota; kingdom Metazoa; phylum Chordata; class Amphibia; order Anura; family Pipidae; genus Xenopus; species Xenopus laevis. The sequence continues at coordinate 51,306,397 of NC_054378.1, forward strand.
ATACGATTTGCTTTTAAAAAGGTTATGAGGAAATGCTACCTGATACAAGTAGTTGCCTATAGAAACCAAACTTAGCACCTTTTATTACACAACCACATACAATTCCCAAGCTCATTGTGTAGCCAATCTAAATGAAAAAGAAAATCAGGGTAGGCAGCAGCCCAAGACTGCATAACGCAGGGTATGTGCTACAGTAGAGCTGATTTACTTACACTGATAATCTGTGAGTCATTAGTTTGTTTAGCCAGCAGCAAGTAAAACAATACATGCAAAAATGTGATTCGTTGCCATAGGTTTCTGACCAGGACAAATGTGTCCCTTCTATAATTGGTTAGAATGCTTTTAGTTAACATAGTCCTTACTAGTGTTAACCAGTATCTGAGAAACATTCATGTACACTGAATGCATTAGTACAGTTATTGGGTCTATCATCCAGAAACTGAATACAGCACCATCATTTCTCATTGTCCTCTCCAGAAAAGCAATTGTTGCAATAAATATATATATATATATATAAAAAAAAAAAAAAAAAAAAAAAAAAAAAAAAAAAAAAATTATATATATATATATATATATATATATATATATATATATATATATATATATATATATATATATATATATATATATATATATATATATATATATATATATATATATATATATATATATATATTTTTTTTTTTTTTTCTTTCTGAATTTACTCACTAAAGTGATATGCATGGTCACCAGTGGCTTGAAAAGCAAAAGCTAAAACACTTTGCATACATTGTTGCCTAATCGTTCCAAGAAACAAATTATAATTAATTTTGCCCAAAGGCCTAAAGTTTGCACTGCAGCTTGCAGATGAGCTTTAAAACACACGGACATTCTAAAAAGTTAATTGATCAACAAAATCGCAAACTTGGAAGAAAAAAAAATCCTCGTATATGCCAATCTTTAAAAAAAATAATTAAATAAAAAAACCACTGCACACAAATATACAAAAAAAAAAATAAACTGTTGTCCGTAACGTACGGTATTTTTAAACAAACATTTGTAGACGTGTAGTTTACAATCTGACAGTTTATTACAGATTAAATTTTGTTTAAATCTGAGTACTGTTCAATCCCCCCCTCAACTTTTATGCTATTATGGAAGTTTGTTTAGAATAAGATATATATATATATTATAGGTTTACTTTACCTAGCTATAACAGTATTTACTTCTTGCATTTATATTTTAGGCAACGACTGAATGCATGATGGCTATATTTTTCAGTTCTCCACTGTACAATTAAACATGTTCATTTATAGAGTTCCAAAATTCTCTGCGGATTCTCTTCTTCGTGTCCTTCTTCATTTCTGGCAAAGCTTATTTTTTAAAATACATTGTTTCTTTTTCTTCCAATGAAAAGAAAGGTGCAGAGAATTTCTCAAATACATGCACACTTTAAATACAATTACAGGTCTTTTTTAAAACCCCTGCATGACTGAAAGTGCTCAATCTTGAGATTACAGCATCTGTTGAAAATATATACAAGTATGTTTCGGCAGGGATATTAAGAACCAGAAAAAAAGAGGGTAGGAGCAAGGTTACTATTTTAGGCTTTTTCTACAGCTATAATACAAACGTTAAAGGAGAACTAAACCCCTAATGCCTGGAAGCTTGGGGGGGAAGCTTATGATTAGGGGGGGGGTTTAGTTCTCCTTTAACAAACATGGACCAGCACAAGCATTGCTATCATAGTAGCAAAAGCTATTTAGTGGTCTATATGGAGGAAGAGCAAATGTAATGTTGTTACTAGAGTTCCCACTATCGACAGATACTGCTTTATTAATAACACAATTTAGCTGCCTTTGTTAGTTTACAGAAATAAATATATATGCTATTCCCCTGGCTGTTATATAAAATAAACAAATTACTCATTGTTAAGGAGTAAAACTAAAAATAGAATAGATTGCTAGCAATTTCTGCACTCTTTATTTTTATTCTAATTATTGCTAAATTAAATTTTTTTCCCATTAATTAAGTAGATTATTTTTGTCCAAATTTGTATTCACTCCATGGTTTCTGTCCAGCTATTAATAGCCCTGTAATTATTTCCCAGGGACAAGTAAACTAATACATTTCCAGGGGAATGGGTGTGTAGTCCGATAGCTGTCCTGGAAATACTTCATAGTAAAAATATGCTCGAAACAGACAATGCACAGCTGCAAGGACTTTAAAAAAATAAAAACACTAGGTCAGCATAAAAATGTGTAAAGTATTCTTTATTTTTATTCTATCAACATTCTACGACCATTAGTACTTAATTACAACCTTAATAACCGTATATTATTTAGAATGCAGTGCTCTCCTAACCTAGAAATATTATTGGTGCTATTCTAAGACAAATAAACTCAAGGGATTGCTACGGGCTACACTCCATATTAAACCCGGTGGGAATTTTATGTGTCAAATACTGAAGTGTCACCACTGCAGGTCTTCACGGTTGTTGTTTGTTATTTTTTACTCCATAGGTCACTAAGTCTTAAAAATACTCCAAGCCAAATTCAGGCATCAAATTAATGCAGGATTGTCCATCCATTGGCCCATCACTGGCTGTCAAATCGGCATCTGAGGATGTTGGGAACTGTAGTTAAATGCAGCTTATAGCAGGATGGACAGCCTGCATTAATGTATAGTCAATAAGTGATTTTTTTTTTTTTTAAACTGCTGACATAATAAACGGCATAAAACAAGACTATTTTACAGCATAAATATTCGCAAACTTAATTGGTCACTAGAAAATCCGCAACTGGCTAAAATTACCGCTTACGTAAGCTGGTCCGTCAACGTAGTTACCACAAGTGATCGCAATGACTTCTGAGCGCATCGCTGTTTAGTAAACTTAGGGGACCGTTCACTAAAGTGCGGTAAATTTGATGAAATGTTTCCGCATGTTATTGATGCGAATATTTTTCCGCCACAATATTCGCAGCGACTACGTTTACTAAACAGCGATGCGCTCAGAAGTCATTGTGATCACTCGCGGTAACTACGTTGGCATTACAGAAGTTACTCAGAAGTCATTGCGATCACTAGCGGTAACTAGGTTAACGAACCAGCTTACGTTAGCGGTAATTTTAGCGAGTTCTGAATTTTCTGGCGACAAATTAAGTTTGCGAATATTTAAGCTCTTGTTTTATGCCGTTTATTATGTCAGGAATGTCAACTGGAACAGAATGATGGCGAATAAATAAATTACCGCCACTATATAGATAGCGGTAAAATTTTGCTAATATTCTGGCGTTAATTTTGTCTTTCATACATTTCGCGGTATGGTAAACCAGACATTAATGTGTACGCAGCGTTATTTTCAGCAAATGCGATAACTGCCGAAAACATTCTTGCTCAAGAAAATTCGCAAATTTATATTTACCGCAGGTTAGTAAATTAGCGAAAACGTACTCGGCGACAAATTTGTCTATATTTTGTGCGCATATTTTTACCGCCCTTTAGTAAACAGACCCCTTAGTCGCTGCGAATATTGCGGCGGAAAAATATTCGCAGCGGAAACGTTTAGTCAAATTTACCGCGCTTTAGTAAACGGGCACCTAAGAACTGTATAAATGTGTTGTCACTATACAAACAGTAGGGAAGTATAGTATTAACTATTAGTGATCACTCTTCTACAATAGGTGCATTTAATAGTCAGGCATCTCCACCATGTGTAACTAGCAGCTAGTCCTGTCTGTATTAGAGCAATGCTAAACGAGTCACGACGCTGCCTGGCGCTACATTGTGTTTGTTTTCAGATTGCTTTTGCAAAGGGGGGCAGGTCGCACACGCCTCCACAAAGCATGGACCGATCTCCAACCTGTAGATCCCTATATGCGACTGAACTACAACTCCCAGAACGTTGTCGTTCAGGTAAAGATATAGCATCAAACACCACATTTTGAACGCTACAGAGAGCGAACAGAATACACGAATATGCCCATACACGGCCTGTTTCCTTCGCACATGGACCATAGAAGAGATTTAAATACCAAACCAGCCGCAGACACTTACCTCTCCCTTTGGATTCTCGGTTTGATCTCTTTTTCGCACCCAACCCCACGAGGGGTTATATCTCCAGCCACGGCAATGCGCCCACTGCACCTAAAAATAGAGCACGCACGCCGACAACTCTGGCCACAACGCTTCAAAATGGCGGCTTTCGGGAGGTGGATCACGTGATCGAAGTTGACAGATCAGGTGGGACGCGGCTCGGTTACGTCACAGGGGCTCGGCAGGAATTGTGGGAGGCGTGGATCACTACGAGGGTCTGTGGGCGGAAGTGCTGTCGGTACTTAAGTGAATTGAGAGAAAGGTGTTACAAGTGAGCTGTGCACCTGGGAAAACCGATCCTTAAAAAAAAAAAAAAAAGGCAGCTGATACAAATTGTACGTACTGGACCACGTTACTTTTAACACAAAACGCCGACGTTTCCGCTGACGCATAATCGTTCAGGGCTTTTACCCATTGGATTCAATGTTTGGGGCTATGAGCCCCCACAAACTCACAGCAGTTTCTTTAAGCAATAAACTTTAGATCAAAGTTTAAGAAGTTACTTGCCATGAAAGCAAACTATAGGGATTACAGTTGTGCTTGCTAAATCTACCCTTCTTTATTTGCCAGTTATTTTTTTAATTTTAATATATTGACATTAAAAAAAAAATGCATGGTTTTTACCAACCATCTATCCCATCCAACAAAAAAAACAACCCAATTTTTTACATTAATAATACAATATATTTATATTTATTGAAAGTTCAGGGGTTTGATCCTGTTCCTTACTTGAGGTATGTGCCAAAAATGGAGTAGTGGATTTTCTTAGCAGCATGTGTTTTTCTCCCTTGAGAATCCTCCATTTATTAGTCACATTTCAGGCAAGGCAGTGTCACACAATCAAGATGCCATGCCCGACAATCTGCAACCTGCATTCTGAATAGCATGAAACTTAATGTTTCTTCCCCCACAGCTAGACTTTCAAATACAATAAACCACAAAATATATCCAATTTGAGGTGTTCCGCCATTCCCCGATTAAATTTTGATGGAGGTTGAAGACCCGGTAACCTGACTGACATTCGGGAATAATTATTGCTGTTTAATTACAGCCTTTATGAGTGACACTTCAGTCAAGCGAAAGGGGGTAATTATTCGGTCGTGAGTGACAATTTTTTAAAAATGTATGCTTTTCAGTGACAATGATGGACACTTTCTAGGCGTAGAAATCTAAACCTGCCATGGTTTGTTGGCCAATATGACTGACATTAAGGGTATTCACACAAAAGCTGAAACTATAATGAATCGGTTATAATATTTATGAGTGCCAATCTAACAATGCATACGGGCCCTCTGTGTGGACATGAGTGATACTATTTAGATGTAAGTGAGATTCACATGCAATGAGAGATACTAAAGTAGGTCTGCATAGCCTGCACTTTATTACCACCTGTCATACACAGCTAACATTCTTCATTAAATGTCACGCAATGGCAGGTATGACAGTGAAAAAGTAAATGTGGCCTAAAGGTGCGCTTGAAGACAATATGCATAAAATATTTCACCATACACTCGTATTTTAAAAAGAAGTAATTGCACCGCATAGTCATTTTCATGTCTTGCCAATGATTTTCAAGATAGTTGGCAGAGAATGAAATTTTTAAGGACCTAGCTTTATAAACCGAGTTGGGAAAAGGCAGTTTCTGACTAAAATCCTTAACTATTAAAAACCGAGACTATCTGAAAAATGTACAAGCACAGCTCTGTCTACCTTTGACACTTATCATTTGAAAACATGGTCGATGGCTGTGCCTTTAGGATTGCAAAGTGAAACCTTAGTATAAAGGTCCAAGAATATCTGATATATTGGAATGCACTGGAAATAGTTTTGTCTCATTCATCTGCTATGGACAAGAGATCACTTTTCTGTGTTATACGGATATTTCCCACAATCTGCACTGAATCTATTTTTTTCTCTTCTTGTTTAGAACTGCTAATTATAGCTAGTGTTGTATGCAGATGTTTCAGGCACAGCCCTTTAGAGTTTAAGTTACTCACCCAAGGCAACAAGGACACAGTAGTTAATTAGTCACTTAACTACTGCTCAACACTACTTTTGTCATTCAAAGTTATTCTAGGCAGAACTACACATCAACTGCAACTGCAAAAACATTTTTCGGGTAACAACAAACCAAAAGTTTTGGGCAGTAGCCCTCAGTTTGACATTTAAACCAACATACATACTCTTGAATTTAATACTTAATTGGTTCCATAGTGCATAACAGAATGCAACTGTTTGTGGTTGAATTTAATTTTGTCCACTTGCTACCCCCAAATCCACACATATGTTTAAAAATTTACATTCTGAAGTTGTTGCACATTTTACTGAAAACATCTGTATAAACTAATTGTATGTATGGACATTAAACTGTTTTATCGGAAATAAATACATTTACCTGTACTTTTTTAAATTTCATTTTATTTTCGGCCCTCATTTACCATATCAATTAGCAGTAGATCTGAATTAACTGTATCAGCGTGTTAATGTTTTGTGTTATAAGGTACATTGGTATCTTAAAACAATAAAATGGGAAAACATTAATGCACATTAATGTCGGTATTGAAACATTTTACTATCTAACAAATAATTGTTTATCTAACCCATTTTTAGAGTATATTGACATTAGATTTTATAGAGTTTTACAGAGTTGTTTCCTTAAAAGTGTAGCCTGTCCTTTTTAGATTTATGTGCTGTTATTATAGCCTAGGATTCTGTTCCCTGTTTTGCAGTAGCTTTTGTCATTTGAATAACATTAATATCTGTGTATTATGTTCAAACCTGCTTTGTTTCACCTTGAGTTGTTTTTTCTAAGCAGAGCTTAAACCAAGAAAACCCTTGTAGTGGAAGTCAGTCGCCCAGATTTCTTGGAAATCTGTCACTCTAGAATTTCAACAACTAATTAGACCTCTTAAAAAGATATCAGTATTACTTTTTCACCTTTAGGTTATTCCTGGTCATACTTTATGCATGTATGTAAGTATTAATTTATCTTGAACAAAAGCATGCCTAAAACACATCCACTAACACGTTTAATATAGGAGTTCGTTTTGTAAGATCAAAGCTTTTCTTCTTTTTGGTTGCATATTTAGGTGTTTTATGTAATTTAGGATACATTTGTTTTCTCTGAATGCAGGCTACCAAAGTGGGGAAGACTAGTGTCAGTTTTTTATTATTCTATGCAACAGAGTTACAATGACAGGCATCTCAACAATAAAAGGGATGCTATAATTAAAATAAAAGTCTTGGTTTGTGCCTGAATGAACTGTATCGAGTTTAAGTTTCCCCACATTTTACACTTTTTTTTGTTGTTTTCAACAATTTATAATGCATTTCAATGGGTGCTTTTCTCTGATTTTACATCATGTTTTCCTGGATTTTACACCAAAACCTTGTCCTGATTTTTCCAAAAATGGGACAACAGTTGGTTAAGCTGATCGGTCCTCTGTGAATGTTAGTATTAGTGAACTAAAGGGGTTTAAAATACTAACCAGGCATTGTTTTCTCTGTATATAGTCAAGTCAAATTAGTCTGCACCTCATACAGCCAGGCACAATCACTTATTGCTTTAGGCTGTGCATGTGATTGTCACAGAGGTCTTGCACATGCCCCCATAGTGCAATAATGCTGCAATGCTAAACCCTTGTCAATAGCAGAATAAGGGGCTGATTCATTAAAGGTCAATAAAGTAAGTGTTATTTATAGCATGGGGTAAAAATGTTATCACTTCTTATATTTTTAGAATTAATGATCGATTCACTAAAAGTTTACTTGAAAAGCAAACAAAGGAGAGCACTCACCCACACCTTGCTGTATACCGACCTTACCGTCTGTGCTGACACATGCACGCGCCTCCAGAAGACACGCTGGGAGCTGTATCCAAAAGGTATCTGAATCATGGAGCACCAGGCAGCATTAGGGTCCTTTTAAAAATCCAATTTTATTGATAATGCATCATTAAACCAATATTGAACAAGAGTGTATCCAGCCCCCTACAGCTCCTCACTACATCTTCCTCTATTAATCCATCTGATGTTGTTTAGTAATGCCTACTCCTAGGAGGTGTTAAATTTCACAGTAATTATGGCACTATTTTATGCTTTTATCGCTTAAAAGATGTTAGTGAATAATGTGTTAGGATTAATTCTATTCTATAAGTATCGCAATGTAAATAGAATACAGCTGTGCAGAAATGTAGAATCAACGCTTGCAATATGTCTATTAGTGCAAAATACTTTAATGGATCGTTCCTTAAATAATGCGTCTTAAATAACGCACAAAGCAGTGTGCTATGGAATAATGACCTTTAGTGAATCACCCCCTAAATATTTAATTTCCTGTGCTTATATTTATATTACAACAAGTGCTTTTGTGTAAACAAAAATGTTTGTGTGGATCACCCATCACTAAGCACAAATGTATGGTACTGTTTCCCATTAAGCTGCTATAACTAACATTTTTCTACCCTTTGGGTATTTGAAACAAACTAAAGTATATCAGTATTTTAGCCAGCCCATGGATCTATACTAGATTGGCCATTATTTATTATGATACCCATGAGCAGAAAATAAATACTTTTCAGTCATGCCTGCTGGCCACTGCGAATGCTTTATCTTGGGTTTGCTTTCCAAAAATTCTTAATGTTATCAATTGGGACTTCATTGTTCTTTGCATTGTTGACACAAACCTCATATTAATGCTATTTTATTTAATACGGATGTATACCTGTATGCAGTAAATGTATTGATCTATTATGTGTAATACTTGGGACCTTGAATTTAACACATACGGGTTCTTTCCTTAGATAATACATTCCATATGTACTTTTATAGTCATATGATTACTAACTGGATTGTTTTTTGTAAAATAACAAATGAGGTATAAGTCCCTTCTAATTGTAAAAAGCAACTGTTTAGATATAACTAAACATATAAAATGCATACATAAATATTGACACAAACACATGCCCATACATGCACAAAAACAAATACACACAGAAATACTGATCTTAAAACACACAAAGATGCACATAGACACTCACACTTTTGTTCTCCATGACATTTATTTCAAAGAACTTAAACTCAAAATTGTTTTGCTTTTAACTGGTTATTGTTTCATACATAATAAAAAATCATGAGAAAAAAATGCTATGTGCGCTATGTTGTAAAAGCTATAAGTTTACACATGTGAGAAACAGTTCCTCCAAAGAAAACACAACTAGCGTAATTTTCTACAGGATAGTGAAGAGAAACTGTGTGAAAGGTTGAATGGCCTGCACTTGTCATGTTACAGACCTAATCTGTAGAACTATATGATCACTCGTAAACTCAGTACGTAAAAGGATTTAGTTGCCAATTTACAAACAATCAACTACTTTTACCAAGCAGTAATAATAGCTTTGTTAAACATTATCATTACCAGTGATTCCAGAGTGGAAAGTTATTGTCCAAATCTTTATTCCCGCCATGCCTTTTTAGAGAGCAAGTATTTGGACAGGTGTAGTTATACTTTGTAATACATCAGAGTAATTTAAGATTGGAAGTGAAATGTTTATTGTGCAGGTTGGGACACAAATTGCCATTTTTTTACCCATAATTCAGCATTTTCATAATGTCGCTGCACTCAGAGTTGTATCCAATGTGTTTGGTACGTTAAAATGGATGCAGTCAAAATAGCTATAGGGATTGCCTGCTATTTTTAAAGTGGGGTTGTGCCATTTCCCAAGCATATTTTCAAAGCAGTGGGAACCCAGGATGCTATCATTTTCCTGAACCCGGATACTGTTACACTGGCAACCATGTGAGAGTGTAGGAATGTCTTTGAACACAAGTACTTAAATGGCATATTAACTGAAAAACCTTATTGATGTTTCACTTGAGCACTTTTGCAATATATATTGATTTTCTATTTTTAGCAATTTTTGAAATATTAGCAAAGTTAGACAGATTTATTCTGCTAGGCAGGCTTCAGCTCAGCAACCCTAACTATCTATGCATTTATGTAAACTTTAGGTTTGCTGACTCTAAGTTGAACCATCAACCTGGTAGTAGAAGTCTAGAAATGCAAATATTTCAGAAACGAAAAATAAAAACATAGGGATGAAATACTGTTGCAACATATTTCAATTTTTTATTTGGGATTTTTTTAACAACTTTATAATAATTTTTGCAGGGCTCTGTATAATGATAGATGCGGACAGCGTCCTTCTTGATATCGAACCTAGGGCCCCACTGTGGCTAGGCAGCAGGGCTAGCCATCTGATTATGCATGTACAGTGCATATGCAGGCATACATTTATATAGTCATAAATTATTACAATGATACACATATAATGCCAGACACCATTACATGATCCTAGGTGCAATGTACACAAACTCCTGATACAAAGGAGCCTGTTTACTAACATTCGAATGAGTTTTTTTCAGAAATCTTTACAAATTTGCATAACTCTAATAATTCTAGATTTATTAAGTATAAAACCCATGAATGCCTCTTATACAAAAATTCACCAGGTAAAAGTTGTTTAGGTCATATAGAAGTCAATCGGGCTTTTAGAGGTTTTCTGATTTTTTCCGAAAAAGTAGAGGTATTCGTATTTTTTACAGATTGTTTAGAGCCTTTTTTCATTCGTGTTTTTTTAAATTTGGATCTTTTAATTCCATGACATCAGTGGTTTTAGTCATGGTTATTTGTGGTTTACTAAAAAAAAACACTAAAATTAGACTTTTTATAAAAAGGCCTCAAAGTGTTTTTGGGTTTTTCTTTACCATTGTGACAACAGGTGTGAGCAGAGACTGGAAACTTGGGAAGACTGGAAACAAAGTACCCACTGTGCAGTAGTAAGCACATAATTCTTTAAAAATTCCACAAAAATGGTTAACCAAAAATATGAAAGCAAAACCTATGCATTAAGACTGTGCAAGAGGAATTGAAATGGACAGATTTTCAATAAACCATGAACTATCTGTTGTCTGATATTTACCGAGGTAAGCTACTTTAAATGTAAGTGATAGATTTACTATAGTCTGAAATGGTGTCATTATTTGTCAGTTCAGCTGTTTTTGGAACCTCAGATAGATTTACTATACAGTGAATTGGTAGCATTGTGTGTTACTTCAGCTGAATCACACTATTACTAGTAGTATTAAACCTTAAATACCATTTAAAGGGGCAGTGTACCAACTTATAGCACATAAGCTCAATGAATAGGGCTTGTATGGAACATTACAATATACTTTTTGCCTATTGTTTAATCATGAAAAATATATGGTATTTGTTAGTTCTTGAGATGAACAGAACAAACAGGGAAATCAAAGATATTCCATGTTTGATCCTTGTAAGGTAGCTAATTAAATTACCAGTCTACAACCCCCTCCTTTCACCCTATAAGTCTTCCATAACTTTGGGCGCCTCCCCATAAATAGCCTTGTTATGGGAATTCAATGGTCACAATATTAAACAGGAACACCTAAGTGATACCAGAGAAATTGACCCTACTTAGAACCATTACTTAATAAACTAGTACATATTTTACACTTGCTACACTAGTCCCACACCATCCCCTTTTCCTTCTGCCCAGTTCTCTAACCTCACCTTCCCCTACACTTCCCATTGGCAGATTGCTAAATGAGGTCCTCAGCACACCCATTCTCAATATATTTAGGACAATGAGATATTTTGAGCTTTACTCTACTAGAAATGCCACACCCTCTGAACAGAACAGGGGTTTTTGTCTGAATAATGCAATATATTCAAGCTGGTCAGTTACATCAAAATGATCCCCGGTCTGGCCAGTCCTACCCTAACTTTCATCTGATTTGTCAAGAATTACAAAAGGGACTACGTTTTACCTGCAATTTGCTTGCTTTCAAGGTAAAAAAAAATGATCCCAGTGGTGACCAATAAACAACCAAACCAGGGGTGACATAGTTGCCCAACTTTAATATATAGCAATATATGGAAAAACACTCCCTGTTTTATTTAAAGGGGAGGGATCAATGTACAAAATGTCTTAATGTCATTATTATATTGGGAATGGGTTGTGTGCAGAGGACCTCTTGTATTTGTATGAATTTTGTGGTCACAGCCTCATTGCACCCCAGCCTAATAGTTTACAATGTAGTGGTGAGCACAACTTTACCTTTTTTGCTATAGCCTACTAAATTAGTTTTGTATCTGAAACATGTTAGACATGCAAGCCTAGCATAAAGATGTGAGATTTAATATGGAAGGATCTGGATAATGTATGATAAAGTTGCAAGGATGTTGAGAAGGATTGACACAACTGCTGGAAATATTTCACTTTAGAGATGTGGTACAGTATTTCCCATGGTAATATGAGCCATCTCGCCGGCTTAATTTTTGATAATTAATGTAATTGCATATATATGTAATTCAAATGTTGCAGAACTTTACCTCCATAACACTCCTTAATTAGCTGAGTGGGTGGAGAAATGGTGAGATCTATAGTTCAACACACATAGCAAGAGGTAAACAAACTAGATCACTTAATATAAGTTTTTTGGTTTGTCACTGCTCTGTGTAGTTAAAACAAATAAAAAGAACAATCTCATTTCCTGAGTTTGTAGCACAAAAACAGTGTAATAATAATGTCACTAGGGAGAGGTCAAAATTGTATGATGTTCTTGTTTTAAAGAAACATCGCTATTATGATTTATTCCATGGAATAATTCTTTCACACAAAGTAAGCTAGAACTTAGCTTTTTATTTATTTACATTTTATGTCACTGTGAAGGGATTCATCTAATTTTTGAGATACTTGACCTAAGTTTTTTATCTGCAAGTCATATTACTTATAGAGTGAAGAAGTAAATTACTGTCATAAAATGTCTACATACGTGCTAAAGTTTGACAAAATTATGCCCTTTTATACATTAAGAGAGCCCATAAATTCCCATTTTAAATTGCCCTGGTTTTGAGATCATGCAGAAACATAGATCATTTTAGCAGAATGAGAAAGCTTCAGAATAGGGTGGGGGAATACAGACTGTTGTCATTACCAGAGTGCTTGAAACAATGATAAGAAAATATACACAGTGGCTCCATCTGCTGGAATGCATAGTGATGAAACCTTACATCTAACAAGGGATGTTATATTCAGACTACAGAATTCACAGCAGCCGATGGGCTGTAAGCTTTACAAATGAAACGTTTTATAAAATTTTAGAAATACTACTGAAATGACTACTAAAATGATTGAAAATTGCTGGGGGGGATTTTTAGTTTTTTTTTTTTGAAAACTATACATTGTTTCTTTCTGTAGAAAGAACATGAGCTTTCTAAATTTGGTATTCTCTCTTTGGTATTCTTTCTAAATTTGGTTTTTTGGTATTTCCACTTGTGGAACAATATTTAGAGCTCTTAATACCAAAAACATTTAAAATTTCCATTTTTCACAATATAGACATTTATACCAGAAATATATTTTATTTTACGCACAAAAATGCAATTATTTTGGAAAGCCTCAAGTGTCTCAATTGTGCTAAAACCAGATATGTATAGTTTTATGAAGATTTTTGACTAGATTGTCAAAGCACTACAGTAGAATATGGCATGCTTTGGATTCCAAAGCCAATACATTTTGGAACAGAAGGTTTACCCCAGAAAACCATTCATTTTTGAAAAATACAGATTCTGTCGAAGCCAGAATGGGTAACCATGTATTTCTACTCCTAACACCAAACATCAAAGCTTTTCTGAACTTAGTGGTTTTCAATAAAATTTATGATAATTTGGAAAAATCACTTCAAAACTTAGCAAGTTCTTATCTCCCACATAGCATTTTTAGCAGGGAAAACACAAAATATACATTGACCCCCCAAAACCATATGCACATAAGTACACATTCAGATGAATCCAAAATGGGTAACAATTGCCTCAAAGCTTCCACTTTCTAGCATCTTATCTTCCTCATAGCATAAGGCACCAAGAGAAAACATCCTAAATATTAATGTCAGGGGTCTACTCAACAATTTGATGCCCAAATGAAAATAGTGCATATGAATTTTCACGGCTGACACTCTGGCTGCTGCAATATGAGCAACTCAGTATGTGTGACTCCCTAATGGTATGGAGACCCTAAAAAAACATATATTTTCAGAAAGTACACATTCTGGCAAATCCAAAATGGGTAAATATGTCTTTTTAACAATCTACGAAGCTATGCTGAACGATTTTTAAAAAATTTCTGAAAATCGCATAAAGCTTGCATTTTACCTCATTATATGCCCCACCTTACATAATGTATCAGCATAAAACATCTTAAATATGAATGCCATGGGTCTTCTGAACAGTTTGATGCCCAGTATGTATAGATATACCAAAATATGTGGGGCACAGAAACCCCCAAATGGATATATAGCAGACAAAATTTCCAAAACGAAGTAACAAAGAACATTGCGAAAAACAATCCTTAAATACTTAAATCCAATAAAACCAAACAAATCAATGCTTTTTTTCACCTAGTGTAATCAGCAATCAGAATCACAGTTTGAATATTTTAGCTTGGCCAAATAGGTTTTACAGACAAGAAACAATCAGGCAACACCTATGCAGAGCTGAAAACACAATAAAATGGCTAAAAATGCACAATATTGCAATAAAATCACTGAAATAACATACAAAGTACGATTAGCGAATACACTTCGCAATGGCAGAAAATTGTGTGCAAGTGTGTAAGTGTGAATGTAAGTGTATGTTTGTGTAAGTGTAGGGGACACTGTTTGGGACACTAACCTGGGGTAGCAGGCTGAGGATTCGTCCAGGAGGGCTGGAGAGGGTGTAGGAACTGGGAGCGGCAATCTTCAGCATTGGATTTGATGGCGGAGCGGAGCTGGAGGTCCAGAAAGTGCCTGCTGCTGCCTTGGGGTCCATTGACAATTAATTCAGATTCTCATTGCATAGCAGTTCAGTAACCAGTGCAATTCGAGAATGTAACAGACAGCCCTGCAGCATTATCTTCTATGAAAGGTGACATTGTTTTGCTTGATGATTTGTGATGACCTTAAGTTTAGGTTTTCAACAGCTGCCCAGAGCACACTGAACAGTGCATGTCACTGACACTCACTGGCATAACAAAATCCTAGATGGCAAGTTCCTGTGCACAACTTTGTCACTGACACTCACTGGCATAAAAGAATCCTAGATGGCAAGTTCCTATGCACAACTTTGGTCCATTAAATATGGTATATAAAATTCAATTTTTATTTTTAGGTTTCAAAAGAAAGCAATAAAAATGGAAAAGGACGCAGAGAAAACATAAAAGAGTAAGAAAGAGGCACCAGATAGGGTTCAAAAGAATAAGTGAGAAGAAAAAGGAAAAGAAAATGATTTAGAGCACAAGAGAGGATAAGGGTGAAGAAAGAGCGAAGAAAGACAGGTTATAAACAAGCAAGGATTAAGAAACAAACAGGAAAAGAGAAAAACAATTCGCACCAATAAGACTAAAAATCCACATAATTTTGTTCCTTAAACTGTTATTGCATTGTGAATTTTAATTGCGCATTTCTAAGAAGTGCTTGAAGGTGTCGTAATCTTTTGGACTAAACATAAGACTTTTTCAGTAAAGTTTTATTACATTTACTGCACATTGGTGCAAACTATAAAATTCGCAAATGGTCTTCCACTGTCGGAAGTGGTCGCTAAACACTTTCCGTGTTCCAAAAGCTATATTATATTCACACAAAACAGAATTTGTTCGCGCAAAGGCATAACTTTTCGCACTGCAAATAGTTTTTCCGTTACCGACTTTTATTATATTCCCCCAAAAAGGTTTAAGAAAGAAAAAGAAGCTTACAAAGATACTGTCATGATTTTTATAGTGTGGTTTTTATTTCTAAATTACACTGCATAAATATTAAATAATTCACTCTACCGTATAAAATTTTATTCTTGAACCAACATGTATATATTTTATTGTTTCTCCTACTCAGTGTAACTGAAGGAGTCACAGTGGAACTTGGATTTCTACTATTGAGTGCTCTTCTCATATGTACCAAGATGCTGTTATCTTGTGTCAGGTAACTGCTATGTGGTTACCTTCCCAGTGTTCTATTGTTAGGCTGCTGGGGGGAAAGGGAGGGGTGATATCATTCCAACTTGCAGTACAGCAGTAAAGAATGACTGAAGTTTATCAGACCACAGGTCACATGTCTAGGGCACCTGGGAAACAGACAATATGTCTAGCCCAATATGGGATTTCAACATGAAATATAAAAAAATCTGCCCTTTTGAAAAACTGATTTTAGTGCAGATTTCTGCTGGAGCAACACTATTAAATTATGTGTTTTGGAAAAAAAAAACATGTTTTCCTGTGACAGAATCCCTGTCAGCGGAAAGCAGGAGAGTAAACTATAAAATGAGCAGTGGCTCAGTAGTGGAACTGAACTTTATTTTATAATCGGATACATTGCAATGTCTGACATGAAGAAGATGACAATGACAGCCGATTTCACCAGCGTATTGCAGTCATTGCAAAAGTCTTCCAACTGCCGTTAGACAGCAGCAGTGCTTTAGCTGCAGATACCTTGCATTTTGGGGTGGGGAGGTGAGTGATGCTTGTGGTGCCAGAAGCTCCAGAAACCATTGCTGTCATTGTATTTAATGTTCTTGGGATGCCAGTTCCCTCTACATCAATGTATTGTATATCATGTGTTTGGAAATGCCAGTGCCCACTGACTGTACACTGAATTTTACCCTTAGTGCTTGCTGCCTCTTAGGGTCTCTCAATATCCACATTCTCTTATGTTATAAATGTGTCTATGTTGCCAGTGTCTACTGCCTCTTACTGAATAATGTGTTTGTGTTGCCAGTATCTCCTGCTCTCAGTTTATAATGTTCTTGATTGACCAATACCCACTTGCTTTTCACTGTACAATATAATTACAATACCAGAATCTCTAACTATTTCACTGGAGCAAATCTAAACCAGTTGATAAACTTGTTTACTCTGAGCGTTATTTGGGGAGTAATTTACCTGTCCTAAAGACAGTGTGACTGTTGCTTTCAGCAATAAATGAACAAATGCAATAAGCACGTCTGTGTTTTTATTAAAAATCACTCCCACACAGCAGTAGATGTGCATTTTCCCATGAATTAGAGAGGTAGCATGCTTCACCTGTTCTGCCACTTTTATGATTTTATGCTCTTTAAACATTATCATTTTGTGATTGTGCCATTTCTTGCTTTTCTCCCAGACAATAAAGTAGAATGACACAATACATGTTTCTGCCAATTTTATTATAGCCTGTTGAAATGATTCAGCTTTCAGAATTCAGATATATGGAGATAAACATGAGATGGTGAGTGTCAGTATGAATATACCTTTGTTCCTAAAGGGTAAGTTCACCATTAAATTATTTTCTAGTGTTTTTATAGATGGTCCTATTCTAAACAACTTTTAAATGGAATTATTTCCATTCTGCAGTTAAAAATGCTATGCTGTTGTCAAGGTGACTCACACCAGCAACCAAAACACAGATGGAGGGTGGTCAGTGCTTTTTTCTGTCCATCTTATATTCTGACTTTGAACCTGCTTTCTATTGTAATTAAGCTCAAGTCACCAGATAGCATTTGCAATTCCAAACCTGACAGTTACCGAACAAAAAATGTAAATATGCCCAAAACGTAAAAATAAAAAATGAAGACTAATTGCAAATTGTATTAAAATAGTACTGTCATATAAAGTTTAGGCAGACTACCTATTATAATATCTACTGTAAGCATTTTTAATATAGACCTGAATGTGGCTACACACCCTGGTTATATGCAAAAATGTGCTCCCTGTTGAGCAAGTTTTTGTAGGTATGGTATACTCCAGAGGAACCAAAATATTTTGAATCTATTAATGTACCTTCTATAACTGTATTCGCGAAGCACACATTAATTGATCAGATCATTTCAGATGTATCTCACTATATTTTGATAAGTTAATTAAATCATTAGCCCAAATATGTGGCAGTAATGATTATCCACTAACAGGTTTTTCATTTTGGGCAAACAATATTGTGATTAACATTATCATATCCTGCTTCTGTCCCAGAAATCAGTTCACATAAGTTATGATTTTATTGCAGCTTTCCCTCTGGCACATCATCAGTAATATTGACATCTGCAAACCGGACATAAAAATGAATGCAATACAGAATGCAGGTTTAAACAGGCACACCATACTTCGATAAAATGTTCTGCTAGGGTTGAGCACTGTAATGGTTAAGCTGAGCTCAGGAGAGGTGGTTAGGGGAAAAAATTGGATCAGACAGCTAGAGCAGAGTTTCTATGGGAACCAGAAATGCTATCTCTTCTTTGGCTTTAGACTGGAGGGTGTGTTTAGTAATCTGAGCTGAGAAGAATTTAGCATGCTTATAAGTCAACAGGCAAATCAAATTCCTGAGGGAGGGGCAGAGTGGGTTAGAGGAAGAGAAGGATGTCTAAGTGATTAAGGGGATGCTGTAGCCTTACTGTTAACCTTTTAACAACCAGAATGGCAGTTATCTAAAGATTTCAAAGAGGTTGTTCACTGATTTTTGTGGAGGGGGTTTACATGTCCTTTAAAGGTTAGAAGAAAGTAATCCCCATACCCCACCGATTCCAACTATTCATATAGTCATAGTTTTCTCCTCTTTGGGAATAAATGGTTCATGCACACTGCCCCTATTTAAAATAAGACCTCCTGTCCCTTTGAAGAATCCACCATATACCTTGTAGATTGGTATGGGACACATGCTTTTCATCTTCCCTCAACGTGCCAGGTGTAGGATTGGGTACAGCACTGAGGGTTTTGGTGCAAATATCATCCTATATTGTGGTCCCAGGGCTAGGTGAATATCATGACCACGGCAATTAAGCCTTCACCAAATTTTGGCGTACAGTATCCCCTAAATATTTAAAATCTTCTCTGCACAGCAAACCTACAATTCTGGCAGTTGCATACTAGTTCTATAAAGCTATGACTGTTGGAATCTCCTAATTTATTGTCTTTATGAAGTCAAATGCCAAAGCTCATAGGATATCAAGCACTAAGTTAATAAGCTCTTAATAATTAGGCCTTTCTTGCATAGATTGTATCATGCCCAGGACCTATTTTCGGGCTTTATCACATAAAGGAATGAAAACATTTATTCCAATATTGCAATGTATTTCAAAGCTAATTTCTACTCTTTTCTGTAATTCATATGCACAGCTGTCGCTTTGCTATGAGTCATAACTACCAAAGCACATTAACTACCAAAGCACATTATTGGAATAAAAGATTTAAAAATACTGATTGTATTGCTGGAGGAAAGTAATATGTTGCGCATCCTCAGAGGTGCTGTATACACTTACACTAGGCCATTAACACTGAGTTACAGCTACTTCAGTTGCTCCTATCCATTTCAGCAAAAATGCTTGGAAGGAAATAAATCTTTTTAGCTGTGTGATGAAACATTGAAAAACAAACATTTTATAGTCATTCTTCTTTGTTCTAATAACTTTCAAGTTTCATTGAATGTTAGTGAAAAAACAGTAATAATAAGCATTTTATTTCACAGCCTTATTCAGTCTTTTGCAAACATGATTTACATTTTTTTTCAACTTTATTTGAATTTGACTTCTCATTGATTTAGTTCCACAGCTTTTTTTTTTTTTTTTTTTTTTTTTTTTAATATCTTTAAGTTTTTTTCAATACAAAAGTATTCAAAGGGGGGGGGGGTACAGAAGGAAAAAAGGGAAGGGAAAGGTGGGAGTTGGGGGTAGATGCCACATTAGTTATCATTTCAATTATACAAGAAGTACTAATCAGATAGTCAAAGGGTCTATCAAGTTAATTCTTATTTTGCCTTGTGGGTTTAACGATTCTCCAAGTAATCTATCCAAGGGCGCCAAATGTTCCAATAAATATTACTGCTGTTCTGTATAATATGGGATAATTCTTCCAACCTCCTGATTTCTTCTACTTTTATTACCCATTCGGAGAGCGTTGGGGGCTGGTGGATTTCCATTTAAGGGGTATCAGTGCCTTAGCTGAGTGAAGTAAGTGAATGGTAAGAGGATCGGTTACTACCTTTTCCGAATTAGGCAAGATGTTCAGCAAGATTAGTGTATAATTGTTAGATCTAAAGTCACTTTTGGTAACAACATTTATTTCATTAATAATATCTTCCCAGTATGTGGTTAAAATTGGACAAGTCAGCCAAATGTGGTCATGTGTTCCCTTATATTCCTTACAGCGCCAACAATTAATAGTAAGTTTCGAAGATATTTTGTTTAGTTTGGCAGGAGTAAGGTGCCATCTGGTAACCAATTTATACGAGGCCTCCCTTGTCCTCGAAGCTCTTGATGATTTATGAATTGATTTAAATACTAATTCCCACATATAATCGGATGTATTAATGTTTAACTCTTTATCCCATGCACTACAAAAAGTGTTCTTAGATAGAGGATAGGTCTGAGAACTTAAGAGGATTTTATATGATTTTGCTATAACTTTTTCGACCACAGGTGATGTTATAAGTATTTGTTCCCAACTGGTTGCCGGTCTATTCCAATTTAATAACTTCTTTGGTACTTTATTTGCTTGAGTATACCCGAGGAGTTGATTATATCCCCATTTGTCTCTTGGATGGCAACCCCATCGTTTTTGCATATCAGTTAATGGTATTAGTTTATTAGTTATAAATAAGTCACCCATTCTTGTTTTTCTGTTATCCCACTCATTCCACCTGTTAAAGGAACCCCTTTCCATGCTTGGCGCGAAATTAGGGTTATACATTAATGGTTGAAGATGGTATGGGCGGTTGGTAAGTTGATATTTGTCTCTGTTTCTTAACCAGACCTTCAAAGTTGCCCCTATGAATGGATGCTTTAATGGTTCTTTAAGGGAAGTCTCGTTCTCAACCCACAAAGTGTTTTCGATAGGGTAGGGGATAAATGCCTGTTCCAGGGTGCACCAGTCCTTCTTTACTTTATCATTAGCCCAGCCATAGATCCGTTCTAAATGAACTGCTATATAGTATAGAAATATATCTGGTAATCCAAGCCCACCTTTGTTTTTGGGCTGGGTTAAAAGATGATATTTCAATCTAGGGTTTTTACCACCCCATATGAATCTAATTAACATAGACTTTATGGATATAAAGAAGGACTGGGGCAGAAATATTGGTAGTACTTGGAAGAGGTACAATATTTTTGGTAATAAGATCATTTTAATCGCATGTATCCTACCGAACCAGGAAAGTTGCAATTTGTCCCATTTGTCTAGTTGATTTTGAAGTGTTGTCACTAGAGGGACATAATTGTCATGATATATTTTATTTAAATCAGATTGGATTCGAACGCCTAAATATTTAATACCGCTATTCGCCCATTTAAATGGGAAATTTTGTTGTATCAATGAGAATGATCTTACTGGGGTATTAATATTTAAGATTTCAGATTTTGCATAATTAACTTTAAAGTTTGAGACTTCACCGAATGTTTTCAATAGGGCCACTATGTTCGGAAGAGAAGTAATGGGGTCCGAAATACACAGTAACAAATCATCCGCAAAGGCGATACACTTATATTCTTTCCCCTCTATCTGTAACCCATGTATGTTTGGGCTTCTCCTAATATGGGCAAGGAGAGATTCCATTACAAACACAAACAGAATTGGGGAAAGTGGGCACCCTTGTCTAGTCCCCATTGGATATTTGAACCTTAGATGATAGTGATAGTTCCACAGCTTTAAGCTCCTTTCCACATATGTAATCTGTAACAACCAATCACGCATACAATCAAAAAGCTTTTACCAAGCTTTGTTGTGACTTGAAATTTAAATCTGCCCCCATTTGTCCCAGTGTCCCAAGCAATATGATTTAGTGGGTGAAATTCACTTTTTACTTTAATAAGACTGCCCGTACACAGCATGGACAAAACTGTTCTTTATCTACAGACCTGGCAAAAAGCAGCTTCATGATCTTATTGATCTGGTAAAGAAATGGACACAGTTTATTTCTCAAAACAAGCTCAAGGGGGTTGCAGGAAGGATATAGAAATTAAGAAAAGGTGGTTATGTAATAAAAGGCACCACGTTTGCACAGGGGCAGTAACGTTCAACGTTTCGGCTCCTTACTTCAAGCCGTGCACTTCCTGATGACGGCTTGAGTAAGGAGCAGAAACGTTGAAGGAATAAACAAAAAAAATTTTCACTGATAAGTCGTGTGCTTTGCGTTTTTTTTATACTATTGATATGTATCATTTCTATAACCAGTACCCAGGCATGGAATAATTGTTAGTATGTGCATATATATGTGTGTGTGTGTGTGTGTGTGTGTGTATATATGTGTGTGTCTGTGTACTGTGTGTACTTTAACTCAAGGACCCTAGACCCAGTGAGGCAATACATACTTCACCTCGAGTAGGTGGCCTGGTTGTTTGTGTATTTTACCGCATATGGCCCTCAGTGAAAAAAGTTTGGACACCCTGTTCTAATCGGAATGGGTGACCTTGCATCAGCTGGAAAGATCTACTGGTAAATAAATCATTACTGAGATTATTATATGATCCCCTTATATATTTATTCATAGTGATTCATATCACTTCTTCTTCTCCAGTGTAAACAACCCCAACTTGGCCAGTCTTTCCTCATAGCTGAGATTTTCTATACCTTTTACCAGCTTAGTTGCTCTATTCTGTACCATCTCTAAATCAATAATGTCCTGTTTGAGCACTGGAGATCAAAACTGTATGGCATATTCTAGATGGGGCCTTACCAGTGCTTTATACATTGGAAGAATGTCAATGCCCCTTTTAATATAGCTTATTTGCCCTTGATGCCGCTGAAAGACATTGCTTGCTGCAGTCAAGTTTATTATCTACAAGGACTCTGGGGTCTTTTTTTTGGATTTGGATTTTCTGTATTTTCTCTTTTTTTCTCTTTTATTTATTTATTTTTTTATGGATTTGCCTAGTGCAGTCCCATTATGTGTATAAGTGGCTTGGATATTTTTACATCCCAGGATCATGACTTTACATTGGATGGAATTAATTGGACTGGATACTTTTGTGTCATCTGCAAACACTGATACATTACTTACAATAGGGATTCAAATAGGAAAGGTGCGCTAAAACAACAGTATAGCTATCCCAAAATCTGAAAAGAAAAAGCCTGTAAAAAAGATGTACGTTTTGCAAAATAGAACTAATCACAAAAATCTTGTAATATTCGTGCCAGTATGTGTTCGCAACAGGATTGGAAATTAGTCGTCTTTTTAGGTGGTGCCTATAGGGAAAAAACTTTCAATAGTGCAGTATAGTAGTTGTAGTTTTAAGACTGCAGTTCACAGTCCTCGCTTACCCCGGATGCGCATAGAGTATTGCTAATCCAATCCTCAGGATGTCGCCCTCAGTGGTCTTAGATCAGGAGCGCCCCTGAGGAAGTATTACCAATACGAAACGCGTTGGGTTGTATTTGAAATTGTGCCAAATAAAGTCTTTATTTATATAATACATTTGGCAACGCATATTCTCTCCCTTATCGATAAAAGTCTATAGTGTATGTAGAACCTACAAATTAACATCGCTCCACATCCAGGAAGCCACCGCTTCAGACGGAAGCGCACACTGAGATGCTCAGGAATTAAGTACCGGCATCTACCTTTTCCGCACTCAAAAAATCGGTTCCAAATTCAGCGCTCCTGATCTAAGACCACTGAGGGTGACAACCTGAGGATCGGATTAGTGACATCGAAAGTTTTTTTCCCTATAGGCACCACCTAAAAAGACGACTAATTTCCAGTCCTGTTGCGAACACATATTGGCACGAATATTACAAGATTTTTGTGAGTATTTTGCAAAACGTACGTCTTTTTTACAGGCTTGCTGCACTTTTCAGATTTTGGGACAGCTATACTGTTGTTTTAGCGTACCTTTCCTATTTGAATTCCTGATTACACACGTGGACTAGTGGATCCACATACCACAGGTGCTGCTCGGATACTTTTAGAAAGCGCGGTCTCTTCACCATTTTACACACAGACAGTACTTACAATACCCTCCCCTAAGTTATTAATGGACAAATTAAATAAAAGTGGACCCAATACCGAGCCCTGAGGGACCCCACTAAGAACCTTACCAAGTAGAGAATGTCCCATTAACAACCACCCTCTGTACCCGATCCTGTAGCCAGTTCCCTATCCATGTGCAAATGACTTTATTAAGCCCAACAGACCTTAGTTTAGAAAGCAGTTGTTTGTGGGGCACGGTATCAACCACTTTGGCAAAATCCAAATAGATCACATCTACTGCTCCCCCGCTGTCCAGAAAAGCTCCATTGTGAATAAAACATATGGGTTTCTGTTAAAATTACCTGGATGTAATTGGCCTTCTACTCTGAGACGTTATTGCTAAGATTAAAGTTTGAGTGAATTTAGCAAATTTTGTAAATTCTGAAAAATACACACAAAATCGGTAATCCTATAATTGCAAACTTTGTTCAAGCCACTTAGCTCAAGAAATGGGTGCAGATATAGCATAATATCTATGTATTATTTAGCCATAGTTCAGCACAGCATGTACATATTCACCCCAAATCTGCTCTAAACGATTTTTAAACAGGGTTTTCATATGTATGTAAAAGAACAAATGGCAGTTCTCCCCGATCAGCATTGCAATGGAGATCACATAGAATGTAAAGAGAAGTTCTTGTGTGTTTGTTTTTAATAAAGCCCCTATTGTGGAGTAGGGTTACATTGGCACAGCTTTGTTGTTCAACCCTTATACTTCAGTGTAAATATTTTTTTCCACTTTTGCACTTGTGCTTGCTAATTTGAATATCATTTTAAAAGATGTGTCACTTTATTTCCAGATGAAAGCTGACTACTTGGCATTAAAGCAGTTCTCTCTCATTGATAACAATCTAATCTCAGGCGAAAAAATAATATACATGTCACAATGGAATCAACTGCCATGAGTTTGATTCATGTGTGCAATATGTGTGATGTCACAACACCTAGCCAAAATGAATCTTGTATTGAATGAAAGTGGCTTTTTCACAAATGTAAAGCATCACTTTTCTTATACATCAAAGTACGTCACTGGCCATTTCAAATACTCAAACCCTGTACAGTGTTTCACAGTCTGATTTTTACATCCATTGCACTATTATTATTATTATTATTACATGTAGTTATGAAGTGCCAACATATTCCACAGTACTGTACAATAAATGGGTGTATACACTGAACAAACATTGCATAGAAAAATACAACTAATAACTGATGCAAGTTCTGAGATTCTGTGTATAGAGGTATTTTTCAGGTTAGGCCTTCACAGAACCCTCAAAGAGTTGCAGGCGTTTGCCTTGAACTATATAATGCAAGAACACTCTGAAACATATATCCAAACACTGAGGATTCTGCAGTTTCAAAAGGGGTTAATAAGAAAATTGTAGGGGATACAGGTATGGGACCTGTTATCCAGAATGCTCGGGACCTGTGGTATTCCAGATAATGGTCCTTTCCGTAATTTGAGTCTTCATGCCTTAAAGTGGACCTGTCACCTACACATAAAAAGCTGCATAATGAAAGTCCTTTGAAAATTAAATATGAAACCCCAAAAAATTTTTTCATTAAAACATCCATACCTGTTATAAAGGCGTTTAAATATCTAAACTGTCAATCAAATATTACCTGCCCCGCCTCTATGCCCGTGGCATAGAGGAGGGGCAATCAATTGCTTTCACTTTCCATTCAGCACTTCCTACATGTCACTGCTCTCCTCACATTCCCCCTTCCCTCCTCAAGCTCTATAATTGTGTAGGGCACTGCACATGGGCATTAGGTCCCCCATTCTGGTGCATACACAAGATTTTGGGGTGATACACAATTTCCCTTAATAACCGTGTCCACAAAATGGCTGCTGCCTGCTTGCTGTGATTGTATAATTCCAAAACAAAAGGAAACAAAATTTAAATAATAAATACAGTGTAAGTAAAGTTTATTTTGCTCAACTAACATGATAGAAAAGAATTTGAAATTATTTCTTAGGGTGACAGGTCCCCTTTAATTCTACTAGAAATTCTTTTAAACATTAAATAAACCCAATAGGCTGGTTTTACTTCCAATAAGGATTAATTATATCTTAGTTGGGATCAAGTACAAGCTACTGTTTTATTATTACGGAGAAAAAGGAAATCATTTTTAAAAATTTGGATTATTTGGATAAAATGAAGTCTATGGGGGACAGCCATTCCTTAATTCGGAGCTTTCTGGATATCGGGTTTCCGGATAAGGGATCCTATACCTGTATCAATATACCCTCTAATCACGGCCATCGTGGAGAGACAAGACTGCCACAGAAGCATTTAGCAAAAGAGCTTTATCATGTAGCAAGGAATGAGAGAGAAAAAGAACTAGTAGGCATTTTGGCTGGCACTTCTCTAGTTACAATCAAAATATTGTTGATCATCATGGGTTGCGCACTGCTAGTCTGCTTTGCTGGGTGCCAATTCCATGGCAAGGGCTAATTGTAATGCCTCCTATTGCCATCTACTTTGAACGTTGATGTATTTATAAGCAGCAATGTCAACTTTTTCACAGTTCATTTTTAGCATAGTTTTTTTTACATTTTGCTCTCTCTGTGTATTTGAATTTGGTGATTTCAATATTTCTATAAATGCAACTGCAAACAAAACATATTTTACAGACTTTATATTAAAAAATTATGAATTGCTCTTCACTTGAAAAAAGAGGAAAAACACATTTAGAATATTAATATAGCATCTTGTCACATGGCAGGCTTCCTACTTTTTGTGCTTAAAATCTTTGTTCAACAAAAGCCCAAGACGATCAGATTGCTACATGTAAAGTAGATGTGGTCTGTACTTTATCACTTAGAATTCAAGCCTTCCGAAACCTTTTTATCCTTCCCAGTTCATATTTATCTTCTTTGCTATGCCTTCATTGGGTACCACATTTCTATTGATAAATCATAGGAACTGGAAGATGTATTGATGAGAAGGAGAGAGTTCAAAATGTGGAGTGTTGTGGCTTTGCATATCATTACACAGTCTTAGCTCTTTGCCTCTTAAAAGCTGTCGATTTGTGCATTATTGCTGTTCAGCCTGATAAATGACAGTAATTGTTCCTAAGTTGAAGCAATACTTTATTATGCTGACTTGCATAAGAATTTTAGCTGTGGGATAAAACTAGCACTTTGCTAGTTCTAATAAAATAGCCATCAAAAGCTGTGTAATATGAAACACACTTGTGTGCGACATAAGGGCATTTCTGTAACTCTGTACCTGAGCTGGTAGTTTGTGCTGAAGAGAAAATTGTTAAAATAATATAATTAGTCAATGGGCGTTAACCTTGCTATAGATTTGCACTGTAGTTTGTAGCAGGAAAGCAGTATTAAGAGATGGTTAAAATGTATTTAACCAAAATAGCTTTGGAGCTTGGAGAATAGTATAGCATTAACAATTCTGCTGTAAAATGTACATCCAATGAACTTTAATTAAGGTGCAGATTTATCATGGGTTGAATTTCGAATTTGAAAAACTTTGAAAATCAAATTCAAAAAGACCAACCGAAATTAAATTAAATGTTTTTTTTTGGCCGAATAGGTTTTTGATCGATTTCTAATCTACGAATTGAAGGAATGAAAAAAAAAAATTTGATTTTTCAAAGTCCACCAATTGACTCCAAATGGGTTCTAGGAGACAGTACATGATAAATTTTGAAATTCGAATTTTCTAATTTTTTTTCAAATTCGAATCAAAGTTAGACTATTTCCTAGTGGAAGTACACAAAAATTAGATCAAAATAAGATTTTTTTTTTTAATTCGAAATCTCACTTCGACCTTTGATAAATCTGCCCCTATATGTTATATCACATTCCAGTAGTTTGCTACTGGTCACTAAATCCTTTTTATTCTTACAGTTTATATCATTCATTACAGTTTCTTCCATTATAAAACAGATTATGGATAAGGGGGTAACAACAGAGGCAGCAGATATAGACCTGCGGGGGAGGATCAACTGATGTGTGGGTTACCAGTTTTCTATATAATATGATTGTCTTTTTATGGTGTTTGATGTGCTCATTTTATCTAAATAATATTTGACCGCCACTATACCTAATTTGTGATCAATGCATGTATATACAGTAATAATGAAACATAAAGTGTCACAAATATACAGTTTGAATCCCACTGTATTTCTGAAATGGCTAAAAGTGTATCCATAGTGTCATGTACAGTAAATATGACAGTTACTGTGTTACTTATGGTGCCAAAACAAATCTATATACACAGACAGACCCAAGGTCAGTGAACCCACTCCGCAAATGGTGGGACGTCCAGGGGGGTTTATTGGGGGGTTTATTGGATCCTTATGGACCTTCTGGAGGTGGTAGAAAATTGGAAGAGTACGAGACATATTATTCATCTCCTCTTTGTTAATAATTTGTATCTCCCTAGCTCTGTTTAGTAAATCAAAAAGTTCTTTCTTATAACTCTCAGTTGGATCTCCCGATAAGGTTTCAAAAGATGAACTATCATTCAATAATCTTAGAGCTTCCTCAATATAAACATCCCTGTCTTGTACTATAATCCCACCTACCTTGTCACAGGGTCGAATACTATTTCCGTATTTTTACTTATTCGATTTAGGGCAACCCATAGTTAAATTGTCATTATACATGTTGTTACTAGCATTCAAATTCCTAAGATCCCTTTCAACCAGTCTGTTGAATAATTCAATGTAAGAACCTCCACATTCCGTAGGATAAAAGATAGAAGAGGTTTGAGATCACTCTGATGTCCCTTGCTATCTAAGTCACTTTCTACCAATAATTGATACAAATCATGAACTGCACCTACTTCCTCCACCAAGAATTCATCCCTAATCTCCCCCACTGGACTAATTGTATCTACATTGGTCGTGTCACACTATTTATTTATTGTTCTCTCTACTTTCTTTCGACTCAAGAACTTTTCTAAACATAACTTTCTCACAGACTTTTGAAGGTCTGTAAATACTTCACATATATTAACCTAATATTTAGGGGAAAATTGTAATCCTTTTTACAGAAGTGAGACCTCATCCTCTGTCACTATGGCCCGGTTCCTTATCAGCCATCATTCTTTATAACTAATCCACTCTGATTCAGGGAACGAAATGGGAAAATTTGTATCAATGGACAACAGAGAACCCCATTCACAAATATACATATAAATCATAATTCCTATTTAATCCACGTGGATTAATGTGTTTAATTCATTTATCCACCAAACTTCCCGTTTACATAATAAGCATTCCCCGTCACCCCTTCTCCTGGGTACAGGGACCATTTCCAGTACTATAAATTTGATTCTCATTGTGTCCATGTTCAATACAATGTCTCGAAACAGGCAATGCCTTTTCTAATCTTGGAATGATGTTGAGAAATACTTGTCCTGATCTGCAGTGTGGTCTCCCCCACATAGAGCAGACCACACGGGCAGACCAGGACATATGCCACAAATTTCGTGGAGCAAGAATGGTAACCTTTGATGTGATATTTAGCCCCAGTTCCCGGTGTGTGAATGATTGACCCTTCATTACAAAATTACATTGGGAACATGAGAGGCAAGGAAACATACCCTGGCTTCGTGGCCCCAAAAAGGTTTGTCCAACTCTTTCCTGTACCCTCATATCGGATGTAACCAACCATGAACCCAAGGTATGGCCCTTCCTGTACGAAATTAGAGGAAGTGACCGATCCCTGCCACTATAGGACGGCCTGGTGGCTGGACAGGGTTCTTGTGTATTTTAGGCAGCGTATAAATATCTGGTGTTACTGATTTATCAACAGTTAAAAATTATTTTAACTCACTAGAGATAACCCCACTATCCATCATGTATGTTAAAAAGGAGGAAATACGTTTCTTGAAACCCCAAACCGGGTCCCCACTCAGTTGTAAATACACATGTATATCTGAAAACTGACCAGTAATTTATGACTCATAATACTCCGTGCCCAACACCGTAGACACGTAGCCCCACCCTTATCCGATTGTTTGATAGTGATGTCAGTCCTATCTTTAAATTTTTGTAAAGCATGCAATTCATCATTAGTAATGTTAGTAATGTTATGTGCAACCCTCAAACCACTTGGTCCTAAGTCACCAGTCTTAATATCCTTGGTAACCTGTTTAACATATGTCTCCACAGCCGAATATGATGTAGGAGGAACAAACATACTGGGGCTATAAAAACCAAAAGTCGCAGGATATAGCGCTACTTTGTACCTTTGTTGTTTTACAACCGGATTGGCATGAAAGTATGCTTTAAATCTTAATCTGCAAAAAAAAATGCAAATAAATCCACATCAAGTTTAAATGGATTATCTTGGAAAGATTATACACTACTTGTTCCCCTTGCGTGCTCTCTGCGTCTCTGGCAGACTTTCATTCTAGTTGACTGTGGCTCTAACTTCACTCTTTGATAAATATACCCCCTTGTCTAGAAATCTGAACTTTTAGGATGATGTTTAAATGATCAAATGCAGATAAACATGTTTTGTGCAAAATAAACTATTCTGGTATGTTTTATTGAAAATCCATAGAAAATAAAAAGGACATAAACCTTACTTGTACATAGAGTATGGTGTCTCTTTAATGTGAGACTCAAGATAAAAAACAGCTTAAGAGAAACAATACAATAAAATTGACTTGGGAAATATACACTAGATATAAATTGTTCCTTTGTTACATTCAATAATGTATATGAGCAAATATTTAATGCATTGCAGTCCCAGCATGTTTTATAGATTATAAGTATAAGATCCTTCTAGAAAGCCCTGAATTACAGCAGTCATTCCCAACAATTGTTTAAACAAACAATTGTTTATTTTTTTACTGATTTGCTTGTATCTCTGTTATAATAAGGCAGTGCATGACTAGGATTGCATGAATCCATACTGATGATAGAACAATCCTATTAGGTTTTTCTAATGTTTAAATGTTTTTAGTAAGCAAAAGTCATTATGGTGCTCAACATTACTGAAAGACCCTTTATTTGGAAAATTGCAGTTTCCAAGCAAAATTAAAGATTCAGTTGTGTATTTGATTGTATGCCTGTTATATGTCAGTTCTCAGTAGCATCATGTTTACTGCAGAATACGACAGTAAAGGGTGATAGATGTAAAGATAACAAAGAAGTGATGGATATTGTGTGCATCTTCTAATATTTCCCTCTGATTCATAAGATAATCAAAATACAACGCTTTATGTGGAATATACAGTATATATATTTTATTATTTTTAAGACATGCCTTAAGCTTAATATAAAAAATAAATATATGGATACTGTACTGTATGTGTCCTTGCTTTATAATTTTTCATTCTTGGTAATTTATTTGAGAAGCAGCATTTATTTGAGATCCACCCACCTGCTTGAATTTAAAGGCCTGGGCATTAGGATAAACTATACCCTAGCAAACAGTTACTGGAGAGCTGCTGAACAAAAAGTAATTGAAAAATGCAAAAACCATAAAAAAATTAAACCAATTTAAATTTCCCTCTAAATGATTTGAAGCATTGGATATGGGGTCATAGTCGGGAAGAAAGTGTTATAAAAGTTGTTATATTATATATTTCTGCTTTTCTGTAATAGAGATCGTTCTAATCAGGAGCTTGCTGGGAAGAACAGCTGGGGAAAGGTGATCAAATACAAAATTGTCTCATAATTTCCAATAGCTTACCCTATTTTGTTATGATGTCTGCTAAGTATTGCATGTTTCGCAGGTGATGGAGACAGAAGGAGAGAGCATTACAAGCCCTTTTTTGTGTTATGTGGGTTGCAATAAAGTTGCACTTGTCCTTCTGTCCCTCTTTCGTTTCTTTCTTGTTGGTTATTTGGTGCCTAAGACTGAGCACCAGTGATACAAATATAGGAAAAATCATTGTCTGTCTCCTAGTCTATAAACGTAGTGTGTAAGTATTACATATTTGTGGTAGTGGGATTCTTAGTTACAGGTATGGAACTTGCAATCCAGAATGCTCGTGACCTGGGGTTTTCCAGATAAAGGATCTTTCTTTGTAAGTCTACTAGAAAATCATGTAAACATTAAATATACCCAAAATATACCCAATAGGCTGGTTTTGCCATAGGATTGATTATAACTAGGGATGCACCGAATCCACTATTTTTGGATTCAGCTGAACCCCCAAATCCTTCCCGAAAGATTCGGCCGAATACCGAACCGAATCCGAACCCTAATCTGCATATGCTAATTAGGGGTGGGAAGGGGAAAACATTTTTTACTTCCTTGTTTTGTGACAAAAAGTCACGCAATTTCCTTCTCTGACCCTAATTTGCATGTGCAAATTCAGATTTGGTTTGGCTTATAACTTATCCTGGATAAGTACAATATTCTGTTTTATTATTGTTACAGAGAAAAAAGTTGGATTAAAATGGAGTCTATGGGATACAACCTTCCCGTAATTTGAAGCTTTATGGATAATGGGTTTCCGGATAACAGAACCCATACCTGTATTTGATTTTGGGTATTTTTGGCCACCAAAATAAGAATTTATCCCCATCAGACTGCATTATTCACTACATACTGTTTAAAACCGTAACAAGTATATACCTATAGATTGCCACATATTTGATTAACATGGCTATGATATTATCAGGGATTTCTACAATGTTGGTTAAAATAGCTATGACCTATTTGATCTAAAGAGCATTCCATCCACCCTGTGACACTGAATTTGTTTGGTACAAACCCAAAGTTCTAAGGTATGTTTATTAAAGTACATTTATATGTCAATCTGACAATAGTGGTAAGGAAATATATCATGTTACTAAGGAGGAATTGCCAGCAAGCTAGGTATAGTTGCAATTTAGTAGAGGGTTAGAGGTGTCAGTGTAATTGATAGTCCTTTCTAAGGTCACTAACATCTAATGTCACAGTGTCAAGCTTTTAGAGTACTATTTTATTTAATATTTTAACTCTTGTCACTGCTGGTGTTAACTGTAGGTTTAAAAAGCACCTCATATATGTGGTTGAAACATGATTTGTAATACTAAGGGAAATGTATCATCAGAGTGAAAATGTTTTATTTTTGCCTAAAAACAATCTGTAATGCATAGAATTTACAGCGTTGTAAAAAAAAATCGACTTGCATTTTGAAAATGTTAAGGTAATGAAACATATGACAGTTTATCAGGATCTTGTTTGTGGGGTTTTTCAACAACAAAACAGGAGCTTGTAGCAAATCACTTTCCATTATAATGAAAGGCATTCTCTCATATTTTATTAATGATATGGGACAGTATTCAAACAATAATTGTGTAGTAGCTGCATGCTTTTGCTTCTTTAGGGGCAATTCTGCTGTGTCTATTGATGCAGCCTTAGGGACAAATTCATTATAGGGGCGAATTTTCACCCGTGAAGGCTTCGCCACACTTCGCTCCACTTTGTCATGCGCAAAATTGCTACCACTACGCTTATTCACAAAAATGCGAAGTTTCGTCTCTGCAGCTGAATGCTGGAAGGAACAAAATAAAAGCAAAAGGGATCCTCTATTGTCTAGACACAAGCCCACCCAAAAATAAATATGGCATGCCCCTCAAATAGTTAAAACCAAAATTTTTCAAAGTTACAACTTTTAAATATAACCCCACTTATAATTTGAAAAGGATGTAATGTCCCTGACATAAGATTGAGGAGGATGTAGCTTCATTTTAACAATTCACCAGGTCTAAGCTGGTGAAAGGGGTAATGTTATGGAAAATTCACATGTGAATTTGCAGAGTAACTATCGGTCACCTGAGCAAAAATTCTATTGGCGAAATAGTTAGTAAAATAGCCTGTTAGTAAATTGGCGATGTCCCTGCGGATTGGATTTCTGGTGAATTTTCACTAGCGACGACCACTTCACCTTTTAGTGAATTTGCCCCCACAATGGGCACCCTGGGATTGCTTTCAATATTCCCCTGTGCCAATAAATGCCATTGCACTCGATTCATCAGAAGAGACTGGGTGCGCGCAATGGTGTTTGGGCCAAAAGGGGACTATAAACAAGTACCTATGGAATGGTTAAATTATTTAGTACACTTTTGTGCAACAATTGTGACTTTGTTCATAAAGGTGCATAATATCAACTTTTAGGGGGTTATTTATGAAAATCCTCAAAGTTCTCACTATTTTCTGAAAACTACTCTGACCAAATCCACACAAACTTTTCCACATTATTTATCAATAAATCTTTCTTAAAATGACTTGTGTGGGAAAAAACTCGAAAAAATTTGAAAAAATCTGAATCCTGTGAATTTTTCGGATTTGAAGCCCAAAACCACTAAATCTTCAGGACATCTGCCATTGAATTCTACATGAACTCGGGTTTGAGATAGAGTACTTTTTTTGGACTTTTTACACCATGGAGTATAATAAATTGTGAAAAAATCAAGTTTTTTTTCCTCCAAAAAAAAAAATCAAGTCTTTCTCTTTAAAAGCCCAACCAGAAAAAAAGACTTTAATAAATAACCCCGTTAATTTTTCCTTTATGGCTTTTGGTATACTTGTCATTTTTATTGCAGATACAGAGTGCACATGTATTGCAGATACCGAGTTCACCTTTAAGCTATCTATCTACATTTCAATTGGCCTTCATGTTTTCTTTTTTATAGTTTTTGAATTATTTGCCTTTTTTCTTCTAGATCTTTCCACCTATGAAATGGTGGACACTCAAAACAAATGCTCCTGTAAAGCTATATTTTTATTCAGATCCTCTCCTTTTCATATTCCAATCTCTTATTTATATCAATGCATAGTTGCTAGGGTAAATTGGACCCTAGACACAGAATTGCTGAAATTGCAAAGTGGAGAGCTGCTGAATATAAAGCCAAATAATGCAAACACCATAGATAATTAAACAAATTGTATATGGTCTCAGAATGTCACACTCTACATCATTCTAAGAGGCATATTTACTAAGCTCGAGTGAAGGATTCGACTGAAAAAAACTTCGAATTTCTAAGTATTTTTTTTGGTACTTCGACCATCGAATAGGCTACTACGACCTTCACTTCCATTCGAACAATTCAAACTAAAAATCGTTCGACTATTCGACCATTCAATAATTGAAGTACTGTCTCTTTAAAAAAAAAACTTCGACTTCATACTTTAAACCTACCGAGCGGCAATGTTAGCCTATGGGGACCTTCCCCAGCACCTTTCTAAGTTTTTTATGATCGAATAAAAATCCTTCGATCAAACAATTAAAATCGTTCGAATCGTTAGATTGAACGATTTTTATTCGATCGATTGAAGTATTTGAGCTAAAATCCTTTGAATTCGATATTCAAATTTGAAGGATTTTACATCGGGGGTCGAATTTGAAGGTTTATTAACCCTCGAAATTCGACCCTTGATAAATGTGCCTCCAAAAGTTAATTTAAAGATGAACAACTATCTTTAAGTGTTATAATGGACCAGATATTACATCAGTTTGGGCAGTTTATTCCCTGTTTAATCATAAATAATGGTTAGACTCTTGTACTATGATCAACATAAGTTACACTGGGCATGTTGTTAAGACTTATTCATAATGCTTGGTATTCATAATATATTTGGGTGCTAACAGATGGGGCTTTTAGTTACATGTTAATGTGACTAATGATACTAAATCATCATTCTAAAACCAAGCACAGGCTTGGGCAAACTAGCTGGGTTGCAATTTCTTGAGAATTTAATCCTCTGGCAATATACTGGTCCCAAAGGCTGAATTCCCCCATACTAAGACAACATGAAAAAATGTCTTCATATACTAAACAGAAAAACAAACCACTGCCTATATAGGAAGAAAACATAGATGCCTTTTTGGAAGAGTGATACCAGGGGGTTTATATCTATTCTATCTCTAGAAGGCATATATTTAGTAGTAAATTGTCCAAGCGCTTCCTTTTCCATGCACATGAAGTGCTTCAGTCTTATACTGTCCACGTATAGAAGTAAAGACTTACTAAACAAGAAGGACAGAAATGTATTAGGATGCAATAAATGATCATAATCTATTTGCTGGAAAGATTTTTGGTATTAAAGGACACTTTTATATTCTATCTATATGTCTGTCCAGGTCTATTGTTAACTGCCATTTTAAGAATAATTATATCATTTATACCCTGCATCATGCTTTTGTTTGCTGGTTATTGGAATAGTCTGGCCACCCTGTTCTACTGCAGTCATTTGTTGAATGACTAAAGATCTTCATACAGAAACCAAGTTTTGCTATTGATAAAAAAAATGAACTACTGGTCACCCTTAAATTATAAACATGACCAGTTTTTCAAATCATATTCTAAGCAGGTTTGGGGAAAGCAACCGTGATATGGCCTTATCTGGCTACCTGTTAATTTATGTATAATGCAGTCATACTGTATATTAATAAGACTGTAGATCCTTTCCGTCCTTAAACTTGGATGCCTTTGTACCAAAGTATAACTCACTTTCTATTGTTTCTGCAGGCTAGAATAACAAGCAAACAGCTCTTTCATTTAAGGTCAGTAATTAATATCCACATAACAGATCCAATAGATTTATTGGCGGAAGCCAAAACTGAAATCTTTTTTTTTTTTTGAGGCAGAGAAAGAGAGCTGAGTGGTTTTGTTTGCTGCGGATATATTTATTGCAAATGGCGACCATCAAATGTCCATGATTAGTTCATTATTTTAGATGGATAGCTAATTGCTGTCCCTTTTTTTTATTAACCCTATTTCAGTGGCAGACACATTGCCTTTGAATTAGCTTTGTGCTATTTTCCAAAGTATCAAACATTTTTAGACGACAAATACTTGATGTAAGGGCTGCAGTTTTACTCAATAACCAGATTGTAAAATATGAACTGAATTAATCATAAACTGCAACATTTTCCCTTATTTTATCTTTAGTGCCTCTCAGATCATGTTTTAAAAACTTGTACATCTGGTGTGTTCTGCACGAGGCAGCGGCTTTGGTAGTGGATAGCACGAGGCAAAGGTCAAACCAAAGCCTGCACAAATATTGTATTTTAGATTTACTGCTTTAATTAAGAGCGTGGCAGTTCATCATAAACTGTTTATGGTGTTTTTGCACAGAGCAGCATTTTGAAATCAGCTGTTTTAATGAAAACATAATGTCATATCTGTCAAAGTTCTAAATATTTTGAAAGTGAAA
The DNA here is from genome assembly GCF_017654675.1 of Xenopus laevis. Lineage (NCBI taxonomy): Eukaryota > Metazoa > Chordata > Amphibia > Anura > Pipidae > Xenopus > Xenopus laevis. The sequence goes on from NC_054378.1 coordinate 51,343,648, forward strand.
TATAGGGACAAGAACTTTAATTTTGGATTTGCAGAGTTTAGCGCACTGAATTGCTGTTGTTTTTTCCTTTTAATCCCCAAAAGACAGTGTCATTTCACAGATACTGGAGAATTTTCTTTGAAGAAAGACAATGTGCTGGTTTGTGTAACAGATGTTAATGGTTAATGTATCAAAAAATATGAAGGGCATCAAGAACACGGGAAACAACAGGACAAACAGTGTGTATTTGCATGGAATATTCAAAATAAATTAAATATTTAGATATGGAAAACATCCAGTTAATTTAATGTTATGATGTCTCAACTTCCCTACTAATTATTTGTTATGGTCATGGAGATTATTGCTTTTTGTGGACATTTCAGGCTCAGCAGTTTGAAGTTCTAGCAATTTCATACTGCTATTAATATGCATTCATGTAGATACTCCCAGCAAGGCAGTCATAGCTTTACTTGTGATATGACCTGGTAAAAATTGCATATGATTTTCATTGTATTTTCTTATGTAGAATTAATTTTCACATTACATTTGACAGTGAAAGTAGTATAAGTATAGTAAAGGGTCTTGTATTTTGTGTGTGTGTATATATATATATATATATATGTGTATGTATATATATATATATATATATATATATATATATATATATATATATATATATATATATAATAGCGAATATATATATGGCTTTACATTATTTTAGTAACTTTAATATCTACAGAGCCTGTTACGAGTCTCGCCTCTCATTCAAAGCACAGAGGCACAGTCCTCTAATCAGAAGTGACAAGCTATATACTTTTTTTCAGCCATTATTTGGTAGCCTAGAGCAAAGAGTGCTGTTTCTTTGGAAATGTTTTGAATTGGGTTATTTTTATTGAAGTATTAAAGTGATTCTTCAGATTTTAGGCTGTTAGTTAAGTACTTCTGGGAAAAGGCTATAACCCTGGGACTCTGCAGCTTTTGTACTGTTAAGTATCAAAGTTTGCAATGAAGACTTTAATGTTGGTGAAACAGGCATGCACAAAACCTTTGGCTTAAGGAGACAAACAATGCTGTGAATTAATTGTATTAAGCAATAATCTGTTTGATGTTGTTTAACACTATAGGAATCCTTTACAATATGGTTTTCAAAATAGAATATAAATCCAGAGGAATTGTAAAACATATTTAGATTGATTTCTGGAAGAAAGGGTGAAAGTTATAGATTATAGAATAGAAATGGTGGGATTTTTTCCAGGAACAAAGGCACAATTCCTTATGGAATTTTAAAACTGTAATAAAGAAGACAGTATCTACCAATAATACAATAAGAGAGCATCTCATTGTGCCTAAAACATTATAGCATTTTGAATAAAAGCATGTTGTGTGTAGTGACTGTAGCTGATGATTTGAAAGGCAATGAGAACTATATTAGCCCTACATTAAATTTTATATAATTTAATATTTTTGCTATTGAACAGATTTAGCATTGATAAGCCAGAGAAAGCTTTTCTTACCCAACACATATAAAATACACGTCATACATGGCTAATCCGGAATGTATATTAATGCTTACTGTGTGGTTGAAAATGAATGAGAAATGTGACTCAAGTTAAAATATGTTAAAGGATATATTTAACATGCATATGCCAATTTGAAGAATTGCCTAATGTATTATTATAATATATTTGTTTGTTTTTTAACATTCTCTGTTCAATTAAACATTATTATACAAGCTAACCAGTCACAATGCTGTCTGTCTGTTTCCTTTGGGCCTGTGCTCATGACTTGCTGATGTAATCTTGTGTGGGACTACAAGCAAAACGTGTAACTTTCCTCTCTACCTAGCAATAAATAGTGACGGACGCCAATTGACTTTAACACCAGCGTCAAAATTGATGCCACCAAATATTCAAGTTTCACCATTTTTTTGGCGTTTTGCAAAATTCACGTGGAGCTTATCTCTCCACATGCTAAGCTGAACATAATTTTACATTTCATAAACACAGGGAGAGTGCAAGAGCAGCTCTTCAAAAAATATGAAGTAGGAAGTATCTGCACAAGAAATGCAGATCTCACTAGGGCAGAGATCCCCAACCTTTTCTACCTGTGAGCTACATTAAAATGTAAAAAGAGTTAGGGAGAAACACAAGCATTAAAAAGTCCATGGGGATGCCAAATAAAGGCTTGGATTGGCTAACCTCTATGTGGACTGGCAGGCTGCACAATGCTCTATTTGGCAGTACATCAGATTTTTAAGCAGCCAAAACTTGCCTCCAAGCCTGGGATTCAAAAAGACCAACTGCTTTGAGGTCACTAAGAGCAACATCCATGGGGTTGGTGAGCAACATGTTGCTCCTTAACTACTGGCTGGGGTCACTGCTCTAGGGCATTATGCAGTAGGACTTTCATTTCCTATCCTATTAACCAATGTGATAAAGTCAGATATTGCACTTTGCGTTTCCTTTTCCTAGGATTATACTGAATCCAGTTGCAGGATGCACAAAACCAAGGAGAGAAATGCTAAATCAAGACAGGGGAATAACAAAAATGCATCTCTTGCACATTTACCAATGCAATAGGCCATAGACTAAGGGGCAGATTTATCAAGGGTCAAATTTCGAATACAAAAAACTTCGAAATTCAAATAAAAAAAGGCCAACCGAAATGTATTTTAAAAAAAGTCAAAAATATTTTTCAGTTGAATAGGCCTTTTTCGTTTGAATTCGAAACGTACGAATCAAAGTAATAGCACATTCGATCGAATTCATGTTGTAATGTTTTGGAGCGAACATAACAATTTTTTCAGTAAGAAGTTTTATTACTTTTACTGCGCACTGACACAAACTATAAGATTTGCAAACTTTCTTCCACTGTCGCTAAACAGTTTCCGGGATCACAAAAACTGTATTAAACTCGGAAAATTTGTTTGCAGAAAGGCATAACTTTTAGTGATGGGTGAATTTATCCACCAGGCATGGATTTGCAGCAAATTTTCATGTTTCACTGCCTGCAAATGTTTTGGAGAAACGTCAAAATTGGCGCGTGCATAAAAATTGATGTCCATTGACTTTAATGCATTTGGACAAAATAGTTGAGCATGTAGAAATTGTCGATTCCGTCAAAATTCTCGTGCATCTGAAACCCATTGACTTCAATATGTTTCGGAAATTTTCGATTTGCCCATCTCTAATAACGTTTCGTATTGTGAATATTTTTTCCGTTACAGACTTTTATTACATTCCTCCATATATGTACTATACTGTTGTTGCATCAACCCGTTCTGATTTGTGCAATTAAATATCTATATCATGAAAATACATCTCACCTTCAGATTATATACTTTTGTTTGTAGGCAGAGCACAAATCCAAGTTGAATTTGCTTTATGGAAATCAGCTTGTCTGGGTAGGAATATAGTGTTTTTTTTGTTATTGCAAAGGTACCTTGTACATAGTGTCTACCATGATATCTACACATAGCATGTTGTTTTAGTTATAAAAACTGTTTATCCTATCCCTGTGTCTGGCTTTTCCTACAATTCATACTGTGTTTGCACTAAACAAGTTTGCTTTGATTTCATACAAATGTGAATATCAATTCCAGTGGTGGAATAAAGGCTGTGTTGCATTCTTTTTCTCCTGCTGAGCCATCAAATGATTTTAGGCTAATTAGCAGACAAATCAGACAGAAAACTGATTCTAAGTAGTTTATTATTTCAATAATTTAGTAATTTACATAAAAGAAACATGTTTTCTAAAATGCTGTGTATAAAAACGTTTTCAAAGTGACTCATAGCTACATGTGTGCAGTATGCTCGCCATATGCATAGGCATATACAGTACATTTTATCAGGGGATAACTTCCAGCAAATTAAAAAAAAAAATTACATTAAATACGTAGAAGCTTATGTAACTTTCATAGAACAATACGTAACTTACATATCAAGTAACGTCAATGAAGAGCAACAAATGAATTATAAACTGAAGGTACATTTCACTGACCCCAACTGAAGCCATTTGCACATTAATTATTTTAACTATTTATAGTAGAGTATTTGTAGAGTAACATTTAGGGGGTTATTTACTAAAACTTTTTTCTCACTCTGACTAAACACGGATGTCCTTAATTTACCAATAATTTTTCACGAAAGAATTGGTGCGAAAAAAATGTTGAGACAAAATCAAGTGTCAGTTTAAATTGTACAACTTTTTCAAGATTGATGCTCCAAAAACTAGACTTTTTCGTGTTGTCGTCTGAAAAAATATAATCATTCGGATTATCAAATGAAAACCAGCGCAAACAGCCCAAAACTATAGGGAAACCTGAAGGCAAAAGGCATGTTCCAATTCTTAAAGGGACCATCTGCCACTGACTTCTACATGACTTTGACGGGGTTTAGCTGGTGTATTTTTGGATTTTTAGCTCTTGAGCATAATAAACCTTGAAAAATTTGACTTTGTTTTCCTCTAAAAATTCTGATTTGTTTCCCCTTTAAAACTTTAAAAATGTGAGGCTTTATAAATAGGGCCCTTACTGTTTATATTGTGATTTATGAACTGAATTATATGAGTGTCACCTACATTAACTTTTTAGCAGTGGAATGACTAGTTATTGGGCCCCACAGCAATATCATTGGACCCATTAAAAAATTTTAACAAGATATTTTCCTTAAAAATGTATTGGAGCTACTTATCAGTGACAGTCCTAGAGTTACACCTGTGCTTTTCAATAAAATGATTTGGGAGTTTGTATCATATTAGCTGGGGTTGAAAAGAAATAATCAAGTTTAAACTTTTGTCCTAGCAAAACCTACCTGCCTGCTAGTTGATATTTTGTGTAGTACATAGGGACATGGCCAATAATTTTGGTGTTCAGGAGGGGAGCCAGACAAATAACTTGTTGTTTGGCCCTGTCTGGGAAAATTACTGAACCACAAATATACCTGTAATATCTTCATAAATCTCTACTAAATCAATGTCAAGATCCTACCTGTGATCCGGTCCCCGGGTCCAATGCAGGGCGATGGCAAGGTGCACTCCCTGCGCTTGAGTGACATCAAGGCGTGTGCGTCATGATGCCTGCGCTGTTAGTTTGGGTGGCACAGCATGATGATGCAAGCTGCGCAACTTAAAGGGCATGTAAAGGCAAAAAAAATAAAATCCCAAAAGAAACCTATCTCCAATATACTTTAATTAAAAAATGTGTACTGTTTTTATAAGAAACCTGACTATATGCAGTGAAATTCTCCCTTCATTTACTGCTGTGGATAGGAATTGTCAGATGGTCCCTAACTGCTGAGCAGGGAAACAATCATACTTATGAACAGCAGGGGGAGCCCCCGCCTTACTTCCCAGCCATGCAGAACTAAAGCAGCTTTGTTTATGACGATCCCTAAGCAGCCCAGACCACACTGAGCATGTGCACTTAAGTCTTAGTCTTGCAAAGATGTTTAAAAAAGTTACAAGATGGTGACCCCCTGTAGCCAACTTTGAAAGCATAAATTATTTGTTTGATTAGGCCTGTGGTGCAGTTCATGTTTATATTTAGTATACAAAATACAGCATTTTTAGGCTTATTCTATTTTAGACTTTACATGCCCTTTAATTCGCCGCACAGGTTCGCTCAGTGCTTGGACATCATTTTCCTGGCTAACATTGAGTAAGTGATTTCCTGATACTACTTAAACCCGATTTTGAACTCTGCTTTGCCGTTTGACTACTCTCTTTCATTATCCCCTGGTACCCCGCTTGGACTTTGACTAACTGCTGCCGACTCCGCTTGCCTATATGACTACGTTCCGGATTAACCCTTGGTACCCCATTACTGTGATCTACTGTTGCCAACTCTGATGCCTGTCTGACCTTTCTGTGCTGTTATACGTGGCTTAACCCTTTAACTACTGTCGCTGACCTTTACATCCGCCAGCCCACACTCCAAGATCTGCTAGCGGTTACGAATCTAACCTGATGCTAACCTGATGCAGCGGCCACTGCTAATCCTGCATTTCCCTGTATTCATTTATAACTAGGAAACCTGATACCCGAAGCATTCCACGGATCGGCATGTACTTCTAAAGACTTGCAGGCTCCCATATCTCGCCTTCACTAGTCTGTCTCCCTCTGTACCTATTTGAGGGTGTACTTGTGGGGGGCTGTAAGGGTTGTCCTTCTCAACGCCAGTGGTCGCCATGTTTGGTAAGTCTGACAATTAATTAGTTAATTAGGGACCTGAGTCGTATGTGCACACATAAAACATAAACTAGGGAAACTGGCTGCAAACAAATCATTCAAATGTACTTCACATTATCTTAAACTTGCATTCACAGCCCCAAACTTTTTGCACAGGGTAGGCAATCTGTCTGAACCTAATCTAATAAAGGGCAACATCATAGGTCCATCAATAATACTTAATGATTGAAGCATTCACAATATGGTGGTAGCTCTTCTTAAGACTGGTATGATTTTTGTACAGAGAACGCACAATACGGACATTCAGTCAGAAAATGAAAACATTGATTTATGTGTATGTAGAAACTGCAAAAAATGCATTCGTATGGTAGCTTTGGGTTTGAACACCACTGACAGTTTTAACCTTCAATTTCCCTTGCTCTGTACCACTTGTGTTTTTATCACTGAGCTTCCCACGTTCTTTCAGTAGCATTTTGTGGAATCTATTTCTGTTTCGTTGTTCTACTGTGAGAACCAGAATCTGTGTGTTGTGCACATGATTAGCTATATTTTACATGAATAAACAATACCCGTAAATCTGTAGAGTCTCTTTTTAATACACTCTTAATTTATGAGAAACATTGAGTGGCTTGGATCATTTATTTTTAAAAGAGAGCATTAAAAATATTTGCTCTTGTGCCCTATGAAAGACACCATTATTAGAAAGGATATAATAATTCTGAATGGATAGATATGGATGCTGGTTGCGCTTGTTAAAGGAAAGATGCTAGCTATCATCACTAATAAAATTATATATATATATATATCTATCTATCTATCACAAATAAGCATAAATAGAGATATCCATATACGTAGTTATATAAAGATCTATGTTCATGCAAAGAGTATTATCACTGTAATGGAAGTATAAAGGGAATATACTTTAAAATATTTCAAACATTGTTGACCTTTGTTATAAAATACTGGGCTCAGGAAATAAATTTGCATAGATTAAGTAATGTATTGTAAATAACTACATAGAACAGTGTGTATTTTTTTCTAAAGATGCAGTGTGATAAGCAAGACATTAAATTATGCCTATCACACAGAAGTACAGAAATCTCAATGCTTTTTTTATGGCACATTCTATTGGGAAGACATTCTCCTAAAAAGAACATGCATTAACTGCCTGATTCATGAGGTGACATGTGGCATATCCAAATGTGTTATGGATCTCTCAGGAATTAAAAACAACATAGCAAAATCAGCACCTTGGGATGTTCATTGAGTGAATATTTTACAGACATACTCCTTTTATATTTATATAATAATTTAGTATTACCACAACTTTTTTTGGCAGTATGGCCCATTTTTCATTTTTATAATGACGTTATATTTGTGAGGCTAATAAGTGTATACAGGCTTTACCCAGAAGAGGAGAAAAAATAAATATTTTTTATAATTCCTCAGGGTGCTTGCAACGGGAAACTGTATTGGCTTAGAAACAATTCTAATAAAAGGGTCAAAGAAAACACTGCAACTAGAAATAGCTGTGTGTCTCTTATTTTTTTTCCCCTCGTTTTATATAAAAGGAACAGAGTAATTTATGATGAAATAGACAGGAGATAGCAAAGAGAATACATTTGGTGAACCATGCTTCTTCACCTTTATACGGCACTGATAGTGAATGCAAATGAGAAACAGAAAATGTTACTGTATCTTTCAGTTCTGGATTGTTATGCAATATATTGATAAGTTTAATTCATTTTGAACCCTGCATCATGATAATTTGTCAAGACTAAAAAATTTTTTGATCCTAAATGAAGTATTTATATATTTCTAAACAGCACTTGCATTTGGTGCAAGAAAAAATGTCTATTTGGGGGAATGCAGCAAAAGTCGTGAAATTGAAAATAAAATTGCAATGTAAAATTAATATAGCTTTTGTGAACCTGGAAACTGTTTAGGGACCACTTCCAGCAATGGAATAAAGATTACAGATTGTATAGCTTGTACCAGTTTGTGTAATAAAAATTAACTTTAATTACACTGTATAAATTATTTGAATCTTGTTTCCTTCAGTCTGGGAACTCTTAATTCTAGCAAGCAGGCAGGAGCCATTTTGTGGACACCTATTAAGGGAAGCCTTGTATCATCTCAGAATCTTGTTTGTGCACCAGAATGGGGGACCTGATGTCCATCCCCATGCACTGGCTACACAATTAAATGGTTAAAGAAAAATTATACCCCTCAAACAATGATCGGTCTCTATAAAAAGATATTGCATGAAACAGCTCATATGTAAAACCCTGCTTCATGTAAATAAACCATTTTCATGATAATATACTTGTATCTATACCTACTGTATACTGTATCTGTTGCTTAAGTATTCATTTTGGGGGTATAGTTTTCCTTTAAGAGAACTGGGGGAATGTGAGTGGAAAGTGAAAGTAATTGCTTGCTGTGCCTCTATGCCTAATGCATAGAGGAGGGGCAGTCAATAGTTGATTGACAGCTGAGATTGATTAAATGAGTTTACAACAGCTTTAATAAAAAAAAGAATTTGGATTTCATGTTTAATTTGAAATGGACTTTTATTATACAGCTTTTTGTGTCTGGGTGACAGGTGCACTTTAAACGTGCACAATGGGCAATTAAAATTTGCAAGGCAATAACTGAGGAAGAAGATTAAAAAAATTCTCATCTGTGCATTTCTTTTCCTTTTCATGCCTTTTATTACATTTCCCCCATAAGTAAAATGCAGCGAAAAAACACAGATTGCAATGCATTTGGTCATATTTTGGTGGAATCTCAGCGAAATCCTGTAAACTTTTCCATGGTTTAATGAACACAATTAAATTTAGTACCAAGCTTATCCAGAAAAATCATGGCCCCTATACGTCACTGTCCCCCCCCCCGGGAAAGGTGGCAACCCTACTTTGGATACATTGCTGCAGGTTCTTCACAAGATGTGCAATATTGTACCCCCTACTGTCTGTTTAACCTGATTAGCCATTTAACTGCTGAATACCACCACCTTTTTCCTTCTCATAATAAGCTTGCTCCACTCCCTATTTTTTAAACATGTATAATTTTTAAAATGCTTACATTCTATGTCATCTCTGCGTGACATACAGTATATCTCATCTACGCAAAGCAGGTTCTCTGGGTGATAAATCTTAAATATTTGTTTTAATTCTCCTGGGTAATATGACCAAACACATTACAACAATACAAAAATGGGCCTTTGATAAATATGCCCCCTGCTCTGCTCTCAGCCCAGATTTTGTCAGCTTTATATTAAAGGGACTGCATATCCCAGATTCTCTTTCCAATATCCCTAATGGGACCTTCGTCGTTTGCACAGCTACTCAGAACATTTCAACTTGTGTCAGCAGTGTTTAATAATGCAGCTCACTGTGATTGATGCATTTCATGACAGAATAACTGCATGCTTAAACAAACAATAACAGATGATACCCTTTAACTTCCTAAATTGATCAGTGCTTGAAAAGCAACTGAATTATAAGCAAGAAACTTTCTGAAAGATGACATTGCTAGATTTGCCCTGGCAGATGTTTTAAGCCAATAAATACATTAATAAATGGAAAACTCTAAAGAATTAGCTGTAAGCTAATTTTCAGAGGAAACAGATCCAGTCCCAACGTATTTAGTTAGCTCACTACATTGTTAGACATTACATGCTCATCTTCTTTCCTGAAATCACATACTGTACTTGATAAATAACGAAAACCCAGCTTTGTCATTTGTCAGTGCCTTGGTAATAAGGATCATTGGCTCCTTCTTCCCTTTATTGAAAGGCTGCCTCTCTGTGATAAAAGATGATTTATTTGATATGTAACATGTCTTGAGAATGAAACAATATAAACTAACCATTTGTTCGACTGGATGAACAACATGAATATCTATAATAAGCTTACCAAATGCATATATATATCCATGAAAGCATTCACAGCCACGATCATCCAGCATATATCAAAAAGTTTTTATTCGTGCATGGTGTATCAACGCGTTTCGGCTCTTAACGAGCCGTCGTCAGGATAATGACCAGAAGCGAGATGCATCATTAAATAACCACCCTATCCAATCAACATGCAAATAATTAAGGCATCACATATACTAGTGGAACAGCGCCCTCTTCCCATTAATGTGTATAGTAAAATTCTCATGCTGCATGCGTAGATTACTGCCTGGTACCTTAAAATAGACAATAATGCTAACATTTCTGTGCAGGAAGCTGTATTATATTTTTCTTATTAAAGCTAATCAGAGAATGAAACAAACTGAAAGTCACCTTTTCTTTGAATGCAGATTTAATGCAAAAGAGAGATAAATAATGACAACTGACTTACATGAAGAAGGCTACTAATGTAAAATAGGCTAAAAGATGAAGGGTATTTATACTGAAGCTACATAATAAAGCATAAAAAGACAAGCTGTCCTACAAAAGGCAAGCTGTCACGAAATTCGAAAATAGTGCAGAACCTGTGATGTTACCAGGGAGGTAAATGTTAATAATTTCCATGTCAGAATGTGCAGAACAAAGCACTGCCAGACTTAGTTCAGAAGAACAGGATCATTTGAGTCTTTGCTCCTCTCCCTCCTCCCCTCCATGCTGTAATCTGAGCCCAGAGCTATGAGTGAGCAGGGAGAGATTCAGGCAGGAAGTGATGTCACACCAAGCTAATATGACAGCTGCTATCCTAAAGAAAGAGAGAGAGCTTCTAGAGCTGTTTACTCAGTTATGGTAAAGCATTCTGCAGAATAAATATAGTATAATATACACTTTTGTGGCTAATCTATTGGCAATAAACTGCCTCGGTAGCTTTCCTTCTCCTTTAAATTCTTCTGTGACACATATCTTGAGCAGAGACAGATGTGCATGGAGGGGGTGGAGAAGGGGAAAGGAGAGTGTTAAAGGTGGAGAAAAGTTGTGCTGGTTTTATAGAAAGGGAGTTAATGAGTGAATTAAAGTATGTTTGTTTGGCTTGGAAGAGGCTGGTGTTAAAGGAGTGCACGGCAGATTTGTAGCTCCAAAAGTCTGATTCTGAACGGGATTTGCGCCAGCAACGCTCAAGTGCACGTGAGTGTCTTTGGAGCGCTTCTGTATGAGCAGTATGCCAAGGTTGAAGTGGTTTGGGTCTAGAACGTTTAGTTTTTATAGGAGCAAGCTCATTTAGGGCAGTGGTGAGAGTACTATAGTAGACAGAGGTAGCCACATTAGGACATGAGTTGGCTGAGATATTAGAGTGAAGAGAGTCAAAGGAAGAAGAGAGTTGTGACACGTCTACAGCTTGCAAGTCACGGTAAGTACGTGTTTGGGGAATAGCAGGGGGTGAGGAGGGAGTTAGTGAGAGTTGAAATGTAAGCATATTGTGATCAGAGAGGGGAAATGGTGAGTTAGTAAATGGCGGTTGAACAGAGTCTGGTAAATATGAGATCCAGAGCATTACCATTGGAGTGAGAGGGGGAGTCTGAGCACAAAGATAAGCCTAGGGAGGAGGTTAGTGAAAGAAGTTTAGAGACAGAAGAGTTGTAAATGTTGTTAACGGGTATATTAAAGTCACCTAATATGATGGATGGGATGTTAGATGAAAGAAAGTAAGGAAGCCAGGCAGCAAAGTTCTCCAGAAATTGTGCAGTTGGTCCTGGTGGTCGATATATAACAGCAATGCAGAGTGAAACAGGAGAAACATGTTGAAGAAGTTTAAAAGTACAGCGGGGAGAGAGAAGCAAACCTACCCCACCTCCAGGTCTGTTACCAGGTCTGGGAGTATGAGTAAGGTGTAGGCCCCCATAGGACAGGGCAGCAGATGAGGCAGTGTCAGTAGGAGAAAGCCAGGTTTCAGTAAGTGCGAGTAGGTTAAAGGAATTTGCAATGAAATGGTCGTGTATAGTGGTGAGCTTGTTGCAGACAGATCTGGCATTCCAGAGAGCACAGGAAAGATTAACTGGGTTTTTGGGTGAAGGAGTAAGAGTTCTGTACTGTTTGAATTTTCATCTTTGTTTAAATCTGGGCTGTATGCAAACTTTCACTGTGTAGTGTACTACCTAATAGTATCATGAGTAATTCTATAGATTTAATATTTTATGGGGAAAAGGTGTGTGACCTAAAGTTCAACACAGCTGCTCCAACCCATGCAAACCCCAAAAAGACTAGATATGAGTTGTCACACGAGGTAAACACAGAAGCACATTATGGTCTGACAAAGTAGAGTAAACACATTTTGTACAGTTATGCAACTAGGATCTGTTCAGACGAAAATAAATCCCTTTGATTGTGAAGAACATTATACATTGCTCTTATTACATAAGCTTCTAGTCATGCCAATGCAACTTTCCTTTGTTGAATTTCCACATATAGCCACCCTATGCTCTTTTTTTTATTTTTAATTCTTTGTAAGGGCTTGATCAATACAGAGATATTAAGGGGCCCTGGCTGGCCTAGATCTTTACAACAGATGACTGAACATTTCATTAAAGGAACAGTTCAGTGTGAAAATAAAAACTGTGTAAATAGACAGGCTGTGCAAAATAAAAAATGTTTCTAATATAGTTAGTTAGGCAAAAATGTAATGTATAAAGGCTGGAGTGAACAGATGTCTAATAAAACAGCCAGAATCCAACTTCCTGCTTTTCAGCTCTATAACTCTGAGTTAGTCAGCGACTTGAAGGGGAGCCACATGGTACATTTCTGTTCAGTGAGTTTGTAATTGATCCTCAGCATTCAGCTCAGATTCAAAAGCAACAGATATGACCCATGTGGCCCCCCCTCAAGTCTCTGATTGGTTTCTGCCTGGTAGCCAGGGTAACCAGTCAGTGTTACTGAAAAGCAGGAAGTAGTGTTCTGACTGACATAATATACATCAAATCACTCCAGTCTTTATACATTACCGTATATACTCGTGTATAAGCCGACCCGTGTATAAGCCGAGGTACCTAATTTACCTAAGAAAACTGGAAAAATTTATTGACTCGTGTATAAGCCTAGGGGCTGATTGAAAATCAATCTGTACCTGCACCCACTGAATAACAATGAAAGGTAGGCCTGCCCACAGTTTAAAAAAAAAAAAAATTGTAAGCACACCAGTCACAGTAAAATAACTTATAACTCAACCAGGGGCAGAGAGATGGAAAGATGCAGCAACTACATACGAGGCTCCTTCTGCGGCCCCAACAGTGTGCAGGACACATGTAAATGTTTACAGTCCGCAGCAAGAGCTTTGAAATTCCTCTGCTTATTTTGGTCACAAACTCTTCTAGGAGAATATGGCCTGGATGGGGGAAGGGGGTCCAATAATCCCATTATTATAAATAAGCCCCTGTTTAGCAGTTGGTGCTGCCATGCTGGTTCCTGTAGGGAGAAGATAATCCATATAGAATACAGGGCTAGCAGTGGGTGCTGGGAAATAACACAACACTTTATACAAAAGGGCCCTGGTCCCCACACCCCATTTTGTGAGCCTATGAATATCAATGAAGTGAGGAGTTACTAATGACACACCCAGGTGCTGAAAGTAGGGGTTATTTTCTTTCAAATACCGTATATACTCCGTATATACGCCAATCCCTCACCGGATCCCTCACCTCCCTCTCCCATAGCGCATCAGGACTCTGTGACTGACTGTCACGATCGCCGCCCGGAGCAGGTCCAGGAGCTCCGGGCGGCGCGTCCTTCCCTGCCGGCGTCGCTCCCAAAATGGCGGCGCCCATGGCCGCCACGTGGGTAGCGGCGCCGGCGCCTCTACCCACGTGGCGGCCATGGGCGCCGCCATTTTTGAAGGACGCCGGCAGGGAAGGACGCGCCGCCCGGAGCTCCTGGACCTGCTCCGGGCGGCGATCGTAACAGTCAGTCACAGAGTCCTGATGCGCTATGGGAGAGGGAGGTGAGGGATCCGGTGAGGGATTGGCGTATATACGGAGTATATATGGGAGAGGGAGGTGAGGGATCCGGTGAGAGATTGGCGTATGACCCGCGTATAAGCCGAGGTCGAGTTTTTCAGCACATTTTGGGTGCTGAAAAACTCGGCTTATACGCGAGTATATACGGTACATGTTTGGCTAACTAACTATATTAGAAACATTTTTTATTTTGCACAGCCTATCTATTTACCCAGTTTTTATTTTTACACTGAACAATTCCTTTAACAATACAAAAATATACTTGTGTGTGTAAAGTTGGCTATTTTATTAATTATTTACCACAATGTCTGTGAAATACACTCTATACAGGAATAGAGGTCCACCTTGCTATGGAAAACCTTGGTAGATGTAGTCCAGCAACATTTAGGTAAAGCATTATAACGAGCAATGTGTAACCCATGACCAAACATCATCATAAGGAATTTTGGGATAGAAGACACTTTTTGCCAAGTTTTCCATTATCATGGAAATTGCAAAATCACACATTTTACAAGTTGTTTGCTAATTGTACATTCATTTCGTTTGTATAACTATACAAATCATTAAAGAAGAAATATTTTCTTTTCAGCGTCTTTTTACAAGCTCATAAGTTCTATATCAGCATGAAAAATATTCTAGAGAAACTGGAACTAAAAAATTGAGTAAGTGAATCTGTGAAGGCATGAAGCAGATGTGCTCTGGTGTTTCATTGTGGGCCAGACCTCTCATTATCTCTGTTGGTGGTCTAACAGATACACAGTTTACAAGCTCACTGTCCTAATTTGTAATTAATGAGCAAATTACAAAAATATGTAAGCTATAACACCTCTGGTGAGCATGTTTTAAACAAAGGTGGTTTCCAAACTTAAATTAATGATTTGTATTTCCCTGTTTTTTTTATTTTAGGAAAATATCTATTGGCTTAAATATATGTTCATAAGAGGAGTTAGCTCTTTATTAAAATGAATGGCAGTCATAACAGGTGCAATTCCAAGTTCCACTATACTACAAACAGATTTTTTTTATACTAGATGTTATGGGTGACCATTGCCCCTTTAGCGGATATGTTCGAAATGTGATGGACTGATGCTATACACCAGATTAATGAGGATAAATTGTAATAGACAATGGATAAGATGCTAAAAAAACTAAATAAATAACATTAAAAAAATGATATGTGGTATCTAGCTTGCTAGCAATTATTGACCATGACTTGTTATAGGACTTTATCAGGAAATAGATATGTATACTATAAATTGCAGCCCAATCTAAAGAATCTACTAAAAATACAGACAGATTCGCCATAGACATGACAAGCTATTTAGGGGCCTATTTATTATGCTGTTTAAAAAAGTGGCGACAGAATAAGCCACACAATACACCAGATATTGCTGAATAAAAAATGGAGTACTCATCAAGTTTTGTGACCGTGAACCTTCTCATACAAATCCAGCTTAACTGTAAACAGCCTCTTGAAAATGGGAAAATAGGGAGATCATCTATTGTGGGTTTTTTTATGCATTTTTCCCTAGAGCGACTTCTGGCGGAACTCGTTTGCTGCTCAGATTTTTCCCATTGGCTTTAATGGATTATACGAGGTCTGAAGCAGCATTGAACAAATGCGTCAAATGAGGCATTCAGATGGCATAAAAACCTTGATAAATTTGCTATTTATTTTACACAGTGGCGCCATTTTTTTTGGCGAGATTCCTTTTACACAGCATAATAATTAGGCCCCTGAGTGTTGGCTAGGCAATTTGTTATGTAGATTGGCCTTTCTGTTTCCCTGCAGTGCTCTAAGGCCTAGTCTCAATATACCGAGCTCCAGATCTCTGGCTTTATTGCTGGTATATTCAGAGCCTACTCCATAACCCAGAACCAACATAGTCCACCAAATTTACAGCTGGGGATTTTAACATTGATGTACAATAGATAGGTTAGAATAGAATAATTTCCCATTATCAAGTACAGCTCACATGACCTATCCCTCGTGTTTTCCCCATCACCCTACCCAACAAGACTTTGATGCATGTTTTTAGTGTTAAAGGGAAAGTGTGCTCCTTTTTAACATCAGTTTAATGAAAAGTTATTTTGCTAATTAGCAAAATTTTGCCTATTGTTTTAATCAGGAAACTGGCATGCTTTTTTTGTTATTTCTTGCACCAAAATGGCACAATTGAAACTAAAGTTGCATGCAACTTCCTGTCTTGCTGAGCAAGATAAAAAAAATCAGTACACTGAAAAGCAAACCCCTCCCCCCAGTTGCAGCCTGTGTTCCTTTTAAATAAGAAACACCTCTTTATACAGACACTTTTCCTTGGCCGCTAATTTGCTATGACTTTGCTCGACAGGACAGGAAGTAGAATAAGACTTTCAATTTTTGCCCTTTTAATGCAAGAAATAACAAAAACTATACATAATCCCCAATTAAAAGAGTAGGCAAAAAGTATAATAACTGAATTCAATAAAATGCAAAGTTGCGTCTCAGCAGTGAATTTTCGATAGCGTTACTTGGGCTGGGCGAGCATTTCCTAGCGAATTTTCACTATCGTTCATTTCTGCCTAGCGAAACTTCACTAGCACTCTTGCGCTTAGGTTAAATTGAATAGGGCAAGTACCTAAAGGTCGTATGGACGTCTTTAATAGTAATGTTGGTGAAAATGCTTGAAGTGGCCACTTTTTCAAACACATGTCCAATGAGCCATAATAAAGACAGGAGAGAATGCCCTAGACATGAGCCCATTTTTAACAAATGTGGCATGCCCCTCAAATTGTTCACACATAAGTCTTATACTTCAGACTTTTGAAGGCAATCCAGCTTTTAAAAAAGAAAAATCACCAGAGTTTTTTACAACTTTAACGCATTTCCGGCATACAGGATATGATGTCAATGACATAAGATTGAGGAATATGTACAGTAGCTTCGTTTTAGCAGATAGCCTGGTAAGAGGTGGCGAAGTCAACTCTGGCGAAATAGGTAACATTCAGTAAAATTCGCATCTTAGTCAATTTGCAGAGTAACGACCATTCGCAAGAGCGAAAAGTTGCCTGCCGATAGAGTGTGAATGAACGATCTTGTTCGCTAGTGAATTGTCCTCCATGCCTGTTAGTGAATTGGCGATGTCCCTACGGATGGGATTTCTGGCAAATTCTATTGTTGGCCACTTCGCCCTTTAGTGAATATGCCCCCTATGAGGTAGCACTTTGAAAAATTCTCACACTTGGAAAAAAAAGGGACTCTTGATCATTCTCAGTGATGTGTGTATGCTGTAAATATGGGGACAACTGTTTTTATCTAAGAAACTTAACATTTAGTTTTTTTTTATTAACGTCTGAATGCCAAAAATTCTAATTCTAAATGCCAATTTTTAGTGGAAAAATAAATTAAATTGTTTGAGATTTTAGATCCAAAAAGTCCAAATCCAAAAATCAGCCATCTCAGACCTGCAGAGGTTGTAAAAACGTGAATGGGAAAGGTCCCTATCCTATTTGGAAGTTTCTGTGGTCTGCACTAGAATTAAAAAATCTACTATTTTGGGCTTTTTGGTCAAAAATTTAAAAAATTTGGTCTTTTTGGGAAAAAGCCTGAAAAAAATGAGCTCAATTTTATTGAGTTTTCCCCAGTCCGATTGAATCTTGCTTTTTTAAAAATAAATTAGATCAAATCATGGATTCTAGCTTGGTTAGAACTTTATTATTTTAAAAAGTCAGAAAAAATACGGAGTTTGATAAATAACCCCCTTGATGTCCTTTGAAAGGATTTTTTACAGTGATTTAGAGACACAGATATACATTCACAGTTTAAACTTCCAAGCTTCTAAGCTTTTCAATCCTATCTGGAGACTGCCATTTGTTATGAAGAGACCTGGCTATATTCTGACTGGAATCTCCAAAATTGTATTATTGTTAAAGGTTTCATAAGTTTTTTGTTTTCAAATGCAATAAAACTTTTCTTGAATTGTTACTAATTGTTGACAAACGGAATTATTAAAAGTGCCATTGTTTTGTTTACAAAGATTTTTAGGAACGTTTGTCATATTTAAAATGTTTTACATACTAAGATAAATGTGTACTGCATGTATACCGTATTTGTCAAAAATGAAGAATTCTACATACTTAAATAGGACTTTATAATAAAATTCTTAGGCATGTAGAATATGTGATGTTTTGACTCAGTGTCTGAACGTACAAAGTTATACCACAGGTGGCCTGCTGGTGGGAGTGTAGGTACGTACACTGTACATCCATCCCAAGAATCTGAATTCAGGCTCTGCTTGACCTTTGTCAGGCTCAATAGCACTTCATTTATCACTGATCACGAGAGTGGAATGAACATATTTACTTGTGTTTTACTTTCTACTTATAATATCTTGTGGCATGGGAGGAAAATGAAAACAATTGTTCATATTGGAAATTTATGTGCTTCATCTGGCTGTATGATCTCCACAGTTGTACCAATGCCACGTAGGGACTGATATTGCGTTTTACATCTGTAGGCTATAAGAATGTATCTTTTTTGTTTAAAGATATATATTTATATATATATATATATATATATATATATATATATATATATATATATATATAATATATATATATATTATATTTGATTTTAAAATATACTCTTTTATTTAATACATGGACTAATCACAAAACAGTTTTCACACAGTGTGTATTCACAGAACAGCTTTTTCAGCACCTTTGCAGAATTATATTCATTTCTGAAGTGCAGATTGTGAAGTGGAAGATATGGGCGTTCATAAAGTTCTATTTTCATTTGTAATTGATTTAAATAAATAAATAAATAATAATAATAGCAAACAGCACTGCACCAATCAGATCAGACATTGAGCATGTCAAAATAATATTATTTTGGGATAAAAAAAATAATTATTGTCTGCTTGGTAGATTTTTAATCTTAGCTTGTATTTAATTTTTTTACACTTTTAAACGTTATCTTTAAATTAAAACCCAGAATAATGTTGTTTTCTTTTGTACAACATTTTTACCAAATTATACAAATTGTTTTATTTCATATATGTTTTGCTTTGAATGATGCAAATAATTCTGAGCCCACAAATATATTAAAATAGACTGTATTGCAATGCTAGAAATATCCTTACTTACATTTTACAACTCCATAATTGTATTTCTTTTACCCACCTCTCCTTTAATACAGATTCTGTGCAACAACCCTTTGTTTGCTTGATATTTATTTTTGTGTTAGCTTTCCTGCTCATCCCGCTTCCTTATGCAAAAATGACTGAAGGAATGTGAAATATTCCACTAATTACATTTATATTTGCGTTCTAAATATTCCTTATTATTGCTTGAGACTAAACTTAACTTTTAAATTATTTATTACCGTAATAATGAAAGGATGTTCATATTAAACTACATCCTCACAATTCGTAAACAAAATCTGCCTTCAGTTAATCATAACTTACAATATTTTCCCAGCAGTCTCACAATCAAATTATTTAAAATTACATTTCTTTATTGAACATTGCTAAAACCCAAGACACGTAAATATCAAGATAGTAAACAATTATTTATTACAAATTATTATCTGATATATAGGATTAACAGCTTGTAACTATTAAGATTAATCTGCATGGTACAACCTATTTATTATGCTTATCTCCTTGCAAATATTTGTGTATAAAGCATATGCCTATGATTTGCAATTAATGGAGAAGTGTACAAGATTAACAATTTGTGTCGTGTTTTGTTTTTAGATTTATTTGCATTGTAAAACATATTTATTGCGCTTATTAAAGTATTTAATGATGGACTTTGAGACGCTATATTTTTTCCCTGAAAAATAACCTTAAAGGATATTAAATTATAACATGGGAGAAATACAGCCATAGCCCAAGGATCTTACTATTGTCTACTATAAATCTGCTTTAAAATGATCATCATTGAAATTACAGGATCTTTAAATTGTGGCCTTTACAGTGCTAATAAGTTTGGATGACTTTTAAAGCCATGACTAGAAGCAGTCTTGCTGTTAAAGGTATCGCAGATGCAGCTCATTGTATGAATACCGCAAACACTTTATGATGCATAAAATATATGTACTGATTGAACTAATATTCTGGCTACTATTATGTTTCTGAATTCTGTATATGCTGCCCAAGGGTTAACAGTCATAATGTAGAGTCAGACCGAAGTATCTAAAATTCAGAACCGTTAGCATTAATGTTGTATTTGAACAGAGGTATTTTAAAATATTGTAAATTAAATTGTTCAGGCTTTTTTACAAAAAAAAATAAAATTGTATTTGAATAGGAATGTTGTTTGCACTCATTCCGCAGTGTGTATATATATATATATATATATATATATATATATATATGGTATATATGCAAAATAATATATTGTATAAAAATAATGCTGAATATTATAAATTAATATATATATATATATATCTATATATATATATATATATACACACACACACATATATTCCATAGGTATTTTCTGGATGAGCTATTTTGAGTCAAATTTCAGTTATGTGTTAAAAAATGTAAAAACTCTAACATGCGAACGAATAGGAATGACACAAAAATCCGAATAGAATTTGAATCAAATTCGAATCCAGTTTTCCTGGAATTCGAATGTCAGCGAAGTAGCGAAGTATCGAATTAGAACTGTTTCCATGGTTAAGGTGTGATAAATCTCACATTTGAATAAAAATTCGAGTTGGTGGTTTTAAATTCAAAATGAAATTGTAAGTTTTGACCCCCCCAAAAAATTCAAAAATTTGAATTTACCATTCAAACCTAATTAAAGGGGTTGTTCATCTTTGAGAGAGTGATATTCTGAGATAATTTGCAATTTGTTTTAATTTTTTATTATTGAAGGTTTTTGAGTTATTTAGCGTTGTATTCAGCAGCTCTTCAATTTGCATTTTAAGCAATCTGGTAACTAGGGCCCAAATTAGCCTAGCAACCATGCATTGATTTGAATAAGAGACTGGGATATGAGTAGGAGAGAGTCTGAATAGGAGAGAGTAGCAATAATAATACATTTTTAGCCTTACAGAGCATTTGTTTTTTTTAAAAGGGGACAGCGACGCCAATTAGAAAGCTGCAAAGAATCAGAAGAAAAAGACAACTATAAAAAATAAAGAATGAAAACCAATTGAAAAGTTGCTTAGAATTGGTTGTTTTATAACATACTAAAGTTACTTTAAAGGTGAACTAGCCCTTTAAATTTTCCCCTAAATGTTATTAGGGGAGTTTCCTAGCAAATGTGTAACACTAACCTTATGTAATTTAGTATGCAAACAAGGATATAGATGTACACTCCACAATATTTAGAATTTGTTTAGACAATAGCATGTAAGGGAGAATAGTGAAGCTGCATGCATTTTTTTTCAAGGTTCAGTGCACTTTTAATATATAAATGGACAACGTGACAAGGCCATTTTGTTGCATACAGTATTACTGGGGATAGCAAAATAAATATTTTGTTAAAACTATAATGGTTTTATTTTAATCAATTAAACTGAGACATATGGTAATCATTATATTATGTAGTAGTAGTGATAGGTTAAAATCAACTGCACAGCAAACTTGAATCTATTGTACAGCTCTACCAAGTGGCTTCCAATTCCAGTTGCTTAGAATTATCCTTACAATATACTGTATATCTTGACCTGCTTGAATGAAAACATGTAAAGATGTCGATATTTTTGCTTCAAAAAGGAAAAATGTAGCATAATAGAAAAATATATACTGCACATCCTAGTTTGCTGGATCAATTCTCTGTGGCAAGTACTTGTGACCCTGGTCAAGTTACATAATCTTCTAGTTTCCTGGCACCTATAATGGCTTCCTTGATTATTATTCCCTTTCCATACATTTTGTAATGAAACTCAGAAATTTGATGTTATTAAAAATAATCATTTATCTTAAGATACTATAAAAATATATTTATTGAAATGTTATAATGCAAGGGATGAATTATAATCAACCATCATCAGTAAAACGTTTCTACTAAAGTATGTATATTTTTTCCACAAAAAATAAATCTGTATTTAAGAGGCTGTATTTAAGCTGGATATGGTAGAAGCGTTCTGCATGAAACAGTTGGGGGCAGATGTATCAAGGGTCGAATTTCGAGGGGTTAAATCCCTCGAAATTCGACTGGGGAATAGAATTGAATAGGCAATTCGGGCGAATTTACGCGCTGGCGAATAGTCGAATGGGCGAATATTCGCCCGGCGAATAGGCGCATAATCAAATATTCGCCCGGCGAATAGGCGCACGATCGAATATTCAATCGAAGGATTTTCATTCGATCGAATGATTGATCGAATGCCTTTTTATTCGATCAAAAACTTCGAAAACAAGCCTATGGGACTTTCCCATAGGCTTTTAAAGCAATTCGGTAGCTTTTAGGTGACGAAGTAGGCAGTCGAAGTATTTTTAAAAGAGACAGTACTTCGCCCATCGAATTGGCGAATAGTCGCATCGTTTTTGCGCTCGATCCAGTACTTTGACTATCGAATGGGCGAATAGTCGCAGCGTTTTTGCGCTCGATCTATTCGAATCATTCTACTCAGGCGAATTTACGCCAATTCGATAGTCGAGGAGCACAAAAAACTACTCGAAATTCGAGCTTTTTTCCCTCTATTCATTCACCCGAGCTTGGTGAATGGGCCCCTCGGTCTTGATTATTTATAGAATAATTAGGGTGAGGTGGCTATGGCTGTGCTATAAAACTTCTAATTGCTGCTGTAACTGTATTATTATTTTATTTGTGGATAAAAATACTTGTTTTGTCAAAGTGATATTGATAAGCATCCTACAATATACAGTAATACTATGGTCATTTCCTGACATAGTTTCTAAATCTAAGGGGCCGATTCACTAAGCTCGAGTGAAGGATTCGAATGAAAAATACTTCGAATTTCGAAGTATTTTTTGGGTACTTCGACCATCGAATGGGCTACTTCGACCTTCGACTACGACCTTCGACTTCGATTCGAACGATTCGAACGAAAAATCGTTCAACTATTCGACCATTCGATAGTCGAAGTACTTTCCCTTTAAAAAAAACTTCGACCCCCTACTTCGGCAGATAAAACCTATCGAAGTCAATGTTAGCCTATGGGGAAGGTCCCCATAGGCTTGCTAAACTTTTTTTGATCGAAGGATTTTCCTTCGATCGTTGGATTAAAATCCTTCGAATCGTTCGATTCGAAGGATTTAATCGATCGAACGAAAAATCCTTTGATCGATCGAACGAACGTTTAGCGCTAAATCCTTCGACTTCGATATTCGAAGTCGAAGGATTTCAATTCGAGGGTCGAATTTCGAAGTATTTTTTACTTCGAAATTCGACCCTTAGTGAATCTGCCCCTAAGTGTAGTTACAACCAAATCAATCAGGTATTTGCTACTATTTTCTAACTAGTAGTAGTAGACCGTTCAGAACGAATTGCTAGCTGGTTGCTTTTACTTGTGCAATTTTGAGCATGCTGCATGTTAGTAATTCAGTCTCCTCAAACTCTTCTGTGATTGAGATGTTTTGTATGTGAGAGTCCAGAGATGATTTCAAGATATGATACTGCTGTTCATGGCATTGATCAAAAGCCACTGCTCACCACTGAGCTCTTTCAATTCACTTACATGGGAAGCACTTTGGGTTGGCTTCAAAAGCTCCACTTGCAATATAACCCTTAATGAACATGATCAAAAAGTTACATTATGGTAGCATTGAAATACTCTTATATAATCTAGTAGCAAAACAAAACAATGGCTTGTTTTTATGATTACATAATTATATGTGATACGACACAAATGCTGTTAATTCAACTTTAGAAAAGGGGTGCATAGTAAAAAGATTTTAAGGGGTTTTTAATCATCCACAAAAGAGATTCTTCAGGAAATGTCCTTTAAAAAAAACTTATTTTATATGTTTCTGTCTTGCTAATATTTGCAGAGATAGAATTTCTGATAATATCAATATGTGGACCAGTTTAGAGACGAAAAACTGCCAGCTTGTCCCAGTCTCTAGAGATTTGTTGCTTTACATAGAACAGATGTCTCAAAGGAATGACTGGTATGCATCAGATGCACAGTTTGGAAGTATCAACAATTCCATCCTGTTCCATATGAAAAACTGATGGTATAGGAGAAAACAGCCTACTTTTTTTATGCACCCCATCTGGCAAGAAAGCATCATCAGATTTTTTATAAAAAATATACTGTGTTCTCATTTTTAGTAAATGTTGTCTTTATAATGCCATCATGAAGTGATGTGTTGTATAAATATAGTTCCAACCCCAAGGTCTGAGTTTCTGCTCACCTCCTAAAAAACTGCTATGCTATATTATGCATAAAATCATGCTTATACAGATTCATAGCATTGTGATTTTAAATTTCAAACTACAGTGTCAAACTAACAGGACTACAGTTACCTGGCTGAGAATGGGATCAATTTCCGTGCATCATTGGCAATTTACCAATCTCCTGGTACAATGCCAGACATCAAAGAGTTACAAATGGTATGTCAATTACATGTGCAGTCACTGCTCATCAGCTCCCAAGATAACTTGGCTGGAGTAGGTTGGATTTATAAGGGTATCTGCATGTATATATCAATTGCCATGTGTACCTCATTTCACATCATAACTGCAAATAATTGTTTATGCTACATTACAGGGCAGATTTATCAAGGGCCAAATTGAAAATTCAAATTCGAAATGTTCAAGTTTTTTTTTTTTTACGGTAAACAGTCAGTTGTATTCGACTATGGAGTTATTCAAATTCAATTTGGGTTTTTAAACAAATTTGATTTTCGAGATTTATCATATTTTGACACTTTAAGAACTCGAATTTGACTATTCGCCATCTAAAACCTGTTTAAGTCAATAGGAGAGGTCCAGCGATCAATTTTGAATTGACTTGAGTTTTCTGAGATAAAAAAAAACCTCAATATGAGTTTTTAAAATTCGAATTGAATTTGATTCAAATTCGATTAGAGTTTTCAGGTAGATTCCATTCATCCAAGTTTAAAAAATTAGATTTTTTAAAAAAATAAATTTGATTGGTCGAATTTCGAATTTATGGGAGTTTTAAAAACGTACATGACTTTGACGTAGTTGGCCAGCTTAAATATATTGCAATATATGGACAAACAATCCCTGTTTTGTTTAAAGGGTAAGGCATTTTTCAGTAGCAGTATGCACAAAATGTCTCTGTCTTAAATATATTGATAATGGGTTGAGTGCAGAGGAATCTTGTATTTGTCTAAATTCGAAATTCGACCTTTGATAAATGTGCCTTTTTTTCCGGCTAAATAGGTCAGTTTTCAATCAAATAGGTCCGTATTTGGCCGAATTTGAATTGTAGGAATCAAAGTAATAGAGCATTCAATCAAATTCGAATCAAAGTTTTTCCCAAGTTTTTAAAGTCCACCAATTGACAAATTGGTTCTAGGAGGTCCCCCATAGGTTTAAACAGCAATTCAGCAGGTTTTAGATGGCGAATGGTCGAAGTTTTATATTCAAATTTTCGTTTTTTTTTCAACTTCAAATCGAATTGGGTCTATTCCAGTACTATTTGAAGTACACAAAAAAATAGTTGGAAATAATTCAAATTTTTTGAATTCAAAAATTCACCTTGACCTTTGATAAATCTGCCCCTTAATGACTTGTAATGTAAACAGTGATGTATGATGTGCATTCCCTTTGGGGTCTTTGATATTGCCTTCTCTGTGGATACTATGATTAAAGGGGTTGTAAAAGCAAAAAAATAAAATCCAATTTTTACTTTCTTTAATGAAAAAGAAATCTATCTCCAATATACTTTAATTAAAAAATGTGTACCATTTTTATAAAAAACCTGATTGTATGCAGTGAAATTCCCCCTTCGTTTTACTTGCTCTGACTGCTGCAGATAGTCAGACGGTCCTTAACTGCTCTGCAGGGAAACAACCATACTTTCAAATGGCAGGAGGGAGCCTGGAGCAGCTTTGTTTGTTTCCCTCTAGAGCAGCCCGTGTAGAGATTTCTATCCGCAGGCCCAGTGCAGTCTGCATATTCTGTTTATTTATCAGTCTCGCTGTATAGGCTTCTAAGGCAGAAATTATTTGACTTGTGCTGTTTTGATAATTTATGACGATCTCTAAGCTTAACCTTCCAACAGAAGCACAGACCACACTGATCATGTGCATGGTCTTGGTCTTGCAAAGATGTTTAACAAAGTTACAAGATGACAGCCCCCTGTGGCCAAACTTGAAAACATAAATCATTTGTTTATAAGGTTTCTGGCGCAGTAAGTTCATGTTTATGTTTAGTATACAAAATACAGCATTTATAGCATTATTCTATTTTAGACTTTAGTTACCATTTAAGTGCTGGGTAACACACAACGTAATGTAATAAAGTAAATTTTAACATTTGTAATATTTGGTATTTGTATACCCACGTGATCAAAGTACAATATCGAGCACAAACGCCATACTTTTTTTCCCCACTATGCCGTCACAAATTGGAAATGTGCCTGTTACAACTGCACTTCAACATAAATCGGACAGAACTAAGGAGAACTGAGGGAACCCTGGAGCTACAGCCTCATCTGGAAGTGGTAGCAGCTCCAGGGTTCCTGCACTTGATTTGGAATGGAAGGTAAGAAGAAATGAGTGCTGCTGAGTGCAACTTTATGGAAGTGAACGGAGCACCCTTTTACACAAGTACCTTTAATGAGTGGTATTTTACATGCAACTTACTGTGGGTAAAGTTGTGCAACGTGTAACATTTATAGTCTTCCTCTACAGCCTCTGCCTCCTTCGTTTGCTTCTCTATGTGCTAACCTATTCCGCAACCAGACATTAATCCTATTTGTTGTGATCTAGCCTACTAATCTCCTGGCTTCCAGAATCTCTGACCCAGTCTTTGCCTACGTTTCTTGAATCCTTTGGTTCTGACCTCTGGCTTGTATATTGGACTTTTTGTCTGTCCAGGTTTGTGCACCTACTACTCTTTGCTTTTCAAGACGAATCCACAGAACCCAGGTGACCTTTTATTCTGGCTTCACCTCCTTAGTCCTCAGCTGGTCTTCAACACATTCTTCACTAGAAATATTGCTAAAGCTTGGGTTAAAATGTCATCTATATGATCTCTTATTGACCCAGATGTAATGATCCCTTCCTCAGAATTTAATAAATGAGTGACACTGATGCCTCTCACGACACAGAATAATTGGACAAGGTCACTGGTACAGTGCAGGACCTGCTAGGTTGTGCTAGAAGCCATCTCTTCACAATAAATAAAAAAGTAAAAAAGACATGGGTTTTCTAAATGAAGCACATCCTGACAAATAAAAAAAATAGAGAAAATATTAGTTTACTCTTGCCTGATTAATTGGTGCTAGTGATTTTGAAATACAGCAAAATAATTTCCCTTTTTCGTGTGAAGACTGGTTAATGAAGCAGCACTATTACATTGATACATAGCTTCTGCTCCTCATGAGATCTTAAAATTAGAGATCTAATCATAAAATTATGAAGACTAACAGGAGAAAGAATGAAGATCCAAAACAAGAAGAGGGTTGTCAATTATCATATTGCAGAGATATATGGGTTGGCAGTAAAATCACTCATAGTTTGATGCATGTCACCTGACATTGTAGATTTCATGAACATTTGGTAAGGATCAGCAGGAAAACGTACAAGTTATGAACTGTTGAATATGCATTGTACTTCAGTCTACTGTACTCAAACAATTATTGAAATGAAGTCCAAAAAGAACAACTAATCTTATAAAGGGCATGGAAGGTCTCCGTCATTAAGAAAGGTTTGTCAGGGTGGTATTGTTTATATTCTAGAAGACCACATAATTTATTTTGTTTTGCCTTCCTCTAGATAAGCTGGAAAATGGGCAGGACTCGCTTGAACAAAGGGTTGAATTTGATGGATATGTGTCTTATCCTTGTCTATTATTTAACTATGTAAAGTAATTTTGATATTTAATTATTACATTAACATTGCTTTTATAGGAGCTGCATATCCTGTTTGAGATCATATATATATATATATATATATATATATATCTATATATATATATATATCTATATATCTATATATATATATATATACACACACACATATATATATATATATATACACAATCTCTAATATTATATAAATTATAACACATTTGCTACTTATTTACTTTTCCTGAAATTTTCTCAAAGCAATAGATTATTTAATATGTTTATTCCTAGTGATCATCTTCTGGCTCATCCATCCCTGCTTCTTCTCCCTCTTAGTGAATGTTAAAGGACCAGTAACATTAAACAATGTTTTTATAAAACATTGTAGCCCCCATCATTAATACCTCCATTCTGCATCCTGCTTTATTAAAAGTAGCTCTAACAGAAATAAATCACATTGAGGAGATATGGAGCATGCATGTAGGAAGTAACAGAGGGTATGTCACCACACCGCCCTATATGTAAAGACACTGCATACCCGGAAGCATAATTTTAGCATGGTATTTTTTAATAAAGCGTTAAAAATTGTTAACTTTGTTCGGGGGGACTACAAGGGATTTATAACTTAAAACTATTTTGTGTTACTGTTACTTTAAAGAAGCCTTGCTTAATGAAGGGCCCAGCGTGGCCAGAAATGTTGCCATGCATTGATGTCTACTTTTTGAGACAATAAAATAACCTTTTGCATTCACAAAAACGGATCAGTGTGCTACAGTGATCTTGGATTTTCTTTTGGTTTGTTCTGAACTTGAGCAAGGGGTCTTTTTAGCACCTGGCACCTGAAAAGGTATACTAATAACAGGTAGAGCACTCTAATATTGTGGGGAACTGTTACTTTAAGGGACTTTAAGGTTTATTGCATAGAACTTCTTAAATGGTGTATAGTTTATAATTATAGTATCTTGATATCGCACAACCATTTCATCAGTAGGATACCTCCCAACTGTCCCAATTTTGACAGCCCACAGTCCCTGATCCTTATTGTAATGTCCTGCATTTTCCCCAAATTTTTCCCCAAAGTGTCTCAAACTGAAGATAAAAATATGATACTAACAATTTGAGAACAACCTATTCCTTGACGGGTGAATGGCCAGTATAATATAAGTTTAATATCAATTACATAAGTCCCCCACTCGCTCTGATGCCTAGAAGCCAAATATCTAAACTAGAATAGGGGGAGGTAGATGGTGGTCTTTCAGGTAAATGATACAGTTACATGTTAACCAGAGGTCACAGCCCTGCCGACAGATGTCCGGGGCCTGAATTCATCAGTTGGCTCACAGTACAGAAGTGATTGCCTAAGAACTGATGTCAAGAGTGAGTTTATTGCCATTTCATCCATATACGTTTGTACAGTACTCAAGAGTGAGTTTATTGTCATTTCATCCATATACGTTTGTACAGTACACAGTGAAACAAAACAACGTTCCTCTAGGACCATGGTGCTACACACAACATAGATGTACCGGACAACAGACAAAAAGTGCAAGTGCAAAAATATGTAACTCCTGCAAGACAGGTCATCACAGTGCAGGGACAGGACAATACAGTGCACACTCAGCAGATTAGCTGTAATTTATTAAGTAAAAAATGCTAAATGTCAGACATGATGGGTGTATCATTGTGACATGACAGTAGTAAGAACATGATAAAGAACATGACAAAGTTCAGATGTTCTCATAGAGAACAACTGTATCCAATGGCTATTCATCCATACAATGGTGTCCAGTGGCTGTGTAACGTTGTGGTATATAATAAGGTCAGATGGAGTGTGTGTGTGAGAGAGATCTGTCCGGTCCCTGAGTATTCAGGAGCCTTATGGCTTGGGGGAAGAAACTGTTACACAGTCTGGTAGTGAGGGCGCTAATGCTTCGGTTCCTTTTTCCAGATGGCAGGAGTGTGAACAGTGAGTGTGAGGGGTGTGTTGAATCAGTTTATATTTAACAGACATAGCTCACGGGGTTGGTACAGGTTTGAACCAGAAACCCATGGTATATTGCAATATATATTCTGCAAAACTGTAATGCTAAGCAAATCTTCTTGCCTTCCAATTTATAAGGAGGGTTCAGACCGTGTATGGTATATCCGTGCACCCCCACTTCAGTTTTACCTTAGATGACATCAAAAATGGTATAAAAGCTAATGTCAAGGCGGAGTATCTTTGGTAAGTCCTCGGGTTTCACCTAGGTGCCATGCTGCGGTGTTACTTCGACAGCTTAACCAGACAAAACTTGTACTTGGGAAAATAAATAAACTACCTCACTTATTACTAAAGGATTCTGAGTTTTGTGTTACAAACAAGGTCATAATAAAAATAGCAACAAAACTTAAAGGAACATTAACACCAAAAAATGTAAGTGTCCTAAACTAATGAAAGTATAATGTAATGATTGTGTTGCACTGGTAAAACTGGTGTGTTTGTGTTAGAAAGACTACTATAGTTTATATAAACAAGCTGCCCAGCCATGGGGGCAGCTGAGAAAAGAGAAAAGGTACAGGTTACACAGTGGTTAACAGATAAGCTCTGTTTAGTATACAATGGGATTCTTCAGAGCTTACCTGTTATCTACTGTGTATCCCGTGTTCAATGGCTGCCCCCAAGGCTACACAGCAGCTTATTTATATAAACTATAATTGTTTTTCTGAAGCAAACACCCCAGTTTTGCCAGTGCAGAGCACACCTATATTATATTGTTTTTCCTTTAAAACACTTTAATTTTGGGGTGCTACCTGTAGCAGATCTTTTTGTCCCTCTTTACATTTATAAAATGTTGGGTGGTATATGGTAGTGGTAAGTTACTTACAGTAACTTACCACTACCACATAGCAATGCAGCCCTTTGGCAGGCAATACATAGGACACCATAGCATGATGTGATTGCTGGTGCTTCTTTAAATGAAATATTAAATTTAATTCTTTAAGTTAGTGGACAAGTAGGGGAGGGGTAGTGTATGGCAATTGCAAGCAAAACTGTATCTATGGGGCTGATACAGGTATTGGTGCTCTATCATGTATATATCATGTATAACGTTTAGATAAACCAATTTCCATGTGCAGGATTAAGTGAATGTTCCTGGTGTCTTCCTGCAATAAATGTATTTGCTTCTCTCTTACTCTACCCTACCACTCTGAATTCATTTTTTCATACATGTGTAGTGCTATAGTAAATTGAGTGCACCATTCTCTACTATGAGCTTCATCCCCAATACTGTGCTCCTTACACCTTTGATTAGTATCAGTCCCCACAGGGAAATTTATTAAAAAATTTGAATTTTTTAAATTGGAGTGAATAGGATCGACCTGCAAACTCGAATCGAAATTCGATTCAAGTTTTTTCACCAAAACAAATGAAATTTTTTTTTTAAAGAAAAAATTTGATTTTCAAAAGTCCACCAAACAACTCCACATTTATTGTAGGAGGCCCCCCCATAGGCTAAAACACCAATTTGTCAGGTTTTAGACTAATGTGAATTCTTAAAGGGACAATACTTAATACATTTTGAATTTCTCATTTTTTAAAAACTTGAATTTGGACTATTCTCTAGTCGAATTACACTAAAATAAACTCAACATTCACATTTTGAAATTTGACCCTTGATAAATCTGCCCCTTAGTACCTACTTCTGGGCAATTAATACCCGGGATCATAATCCCACTCAACTCCTCGGAGGAGCCTCAAGCTGCTTGGCTAAATAGCCTAACTACTGTATCTGTCACTCCTAGAGTGACCTCTTAAGGTGAGTAGCCTATCTTTACTAGACCTGACCTTGCACAAAATGGAGCACATGGCTGTCCAGGACTTTATACTTTAGCACAGTGCCATCTACTGGGCACTGGTTGAACACCAAGGGGCATAGCTTTCAACAGGATAAGGAAACAGGTCCCCTCCTAACTGCATTTTAGGACACAGTTAGGTGTCTATAACACTAGGGGACTGCTTGCTAAATATTACTGGGAGACAAATTTACCAGTCCCCTACATTTGCAACAGATGTCTGCACACTACTGTTAAGGCAAAAGTGTGTTATGCCTATTTACGCTGGGCACAAGGGGAACTGTGGAGCTACTGTCTGGTCAGGAGGTTGCAGAAGCTCGAGGGTTCCCATTCTACAATAGACGCAGCAGCTCTTGATGCAGAATACAATCCAGGAAGGACTGAGTAAGGGTAAGTGCAACTATATTGAAGTGCAAGGAGCACATTTACATGCAAGTATTTTCAACAAAATAGGTTTTACACACAACTGATTGTGGGGATATTGTTGGGACAGCTACTGCACCTGCAGACATATATGATGCCTCTATTGGCTCATCAACTACTTTGTTTCCTCCAGAGGGACCAAACCAGGCTTTGGAATTATAAGATTTACAATGTCATGAAAGGGAAATGGAAGTACAGAAGAGAAAGCAAAACGTTCACAATTGTTTGCACAGTCCAGTTTTGACCATTACATTCCTTTAACAACCCATTCTCTAGTGTCTTCTTCTGCTATTCCTGACACTGATATGGCCTGCCAGTATAGAGAGTCTGAAGGATACCCTGCTATTCACCTTGATATATTTGGCCACCCTAGTATGTCCATAATCCAAGAATCCACAGATTGTCTCCCCCAATATATAAAAGGTATGTATTAATAGAATATTCTTTGCTGTGCCAGGAGTTTGGCACATCAATTGAGTTACATGTTCGAAGATTATATTAGAGAAAGAAATAGAATGTAATTTGTTCGTTCATCTGCATTTTAGATGTTTTATTTAAAAAAGTCACTTGTGATCTATAGGATTCATTTTTATTTTGTTCTCTCGATTTTATGAATGATGCTTTATACTCCTTAAACCCCTGTGAATAACTTCATTGCTGCCGTATATTTGGAATTTCAAAATATGCTTTTGCATTGCATTAACTGGATGAGGAAGGTGGAATAATTCTTGTGACAGACCTTGAGATAAAGTTGGTTGGAACAATTTTCTATAACTATGAGGAGACAGATAACTTTAGAGAAAGTTAAAATGAACTCGTTTTACATTGATTTTATTTTCAAATTGAGTAAGTTAAAGGAGAAGGAAAGGATTTCCAGTATTGCATCTTATTTAATATGCAGTTTGATTGGCCCAAAATAGTGGAATGTCAAACTCTTTTTTTATTCCATGAAATTATATACTGTAAATTGCATTTTTAAAGGGAAACAAAATGTAATTTTTAATTACGTATTTCTTGAAATTTTGCAGTGCTTCCTTTTGCTTTTTTCGTGGATTTTGAATTTGCCTTTCTACTCTGTCCCAATATAACCTGGAATTTGTAGTCAGCAACACCTGGCATGTGGATTCATTCTCACCACTGTCATTTACAAATAACAGCAACAAAACAAATCTGACGAAAAGGGCAAAAAATCATTACTAAATGATTTAAAAACCTAATGCAATGACTTAATGCAAATTGTGATAAATGCAGTTATCTAATTTATGCTAATCTTTAGTTTTAAGGTGAACATTCAGTTTCAGCCAAACTTGCAGGGGGTTATTTATCAAAATCCGAATTTTTCGGATTTTTTAAAATAAAAAAGTCTGACCAAACTAGAATCCATGATTTGACCTTATTCATAATTAAAAAAGCACAATTTAATTGGTTCGGGGGAAAATTTGATAAAATCGAGCGTACAATGATTTCAGAGGTTTTTTCCGAATCGTAGGGTTTCTTCTGGCTTTTTCCTGAAAAGCCCAAATTTTTCAGATTTTTGCATCTATTTCGACCACACCTATAGTTCCCTTTATATCTTAGCCAGGTTGGTTCACTGTTCTGTTTTTTAGATACATATAGACTGGGGGATAACCATGACCCTAGGGATTTACCCTTTCGATATACAAAGGATGGAGTCTGTTCCAGGGAAACCTTTAACACTGGATCTTGTAAAAGAACCCCCCAATGTCTAAGAGCCTTTTAAATGTTCAGGTGCATTCAAACTAATCATGCTTATGAGGAAGTGGTTTGGTCCACGAAACGCGTCAAGCATGTCAAGTTTGTGCGCTCCATGATTTTATATTATGTTTGAATAATAAACGAGTGTTTTTAGCCCTGCAAAAGAGATTTTCATTTGGATTCTACGCTACGAGAAGCATCTTACACGTTGCAGCACAGCGTATAGGCATTTGGGAACAGTGAGTGCTCCCTTGTTTTTTGTTCTCCTTTCTACAAGAAGTGCTAAAAAGAAGCTAGATCTCACCTCAATCTTCCGTCACTTACATCATATCCTGTGTGCCAAAAATGCATTAAAAAAACTCTACCGACTTTTCCATTTTTGATGCAGAAATGCCTGCAAAAGTTCTGACTTTTTTTGGGTAACCGGTTTTCTCCAGAGATTTCCTAACATATGTAACATTCATTTTACAGTGGTCTCATGTGTAGGACATTATATTAACTTTCTTGTCTTTAATAAGGTTCCCTGGACATTTGTAAGAAAAAGTGGTAACTTTAAGCATTTGCACCAACATTTATAATAAAGACCTCCATACAACTTTAAATTACCTGCTGAATGCAAATTGACCTAAGTGCAAGATCACGAGCGAATTTTTGCTAGGCACAAACAAATGCTAGTGCATCTTCACTATGAAATGCTCGCACTGCCAAAGTAACGCTAGTGAAAAGTCGCCAGCGTTCGGTGCCCAGGACGAAATTTTTCATATTAGTGAATTAGCGTAGTGGTAGAGAATTTGCACCTGGCGAAGTGGTGTGATGTGTGCAAAGCAGTCACTGGCAACAAATCACCCTTTAGTGAATCTGCCCCTTGGTTTTTGAAATAGTGAAATAATTATAGATGTAAGAATATTGCCTGTAAACTCAGGTCAGAAATGTAGATATGCCAAAGTTATTTTAATTTAGGTGCCTGCTTGAATATACCATTATTAAAGTTTAGTGACATAAATAGGCCTTAGGGCTGGGATGGCAGGGCACTGTAAAACCTCAGCTGATCGCATTTTATATCCTTGTTCCCAGAAACAAAAATAATTGAACAGATTCTGGTGTCAATGTTATTGATGGACATGGAATTCTAGAGTGCAGGGGGTGCCATTTGTTAGGCACCCCCCCAGTGATTCTGATCAGTTACTACTTACAATACTTTACTAACTGTTTTCAGCAGGGCAGGGCAGGATGCCACCATGTTCTTCTATCTTCTCGTATGTCCTCTGCACCATCAAGATGACAGACAGTGGATATGATATATGGGTAGTATAGGAATTATAAATGGTTAACTTTGGGGGTGGTTTCATTATATTTTGAAATTCTTACAGAGGGGTCCTTCAGGACATTTATGGCATATTTAGCAAAATTCCTCAATTATTGTCAGATTAGGGTTGGACGATTGAAAAACAGAGTGTACAGCAATATACTTATGAAGACAAAACTATCTTAAACTCCATTAGAATTTTTCTTATTATAAAATGTATGGCTAAACAGGACAAATCGTGGGATATAAGCAAAGGGTAGGGGTTCTGCTACCCATAATGTAAAAATCTCTGTTATAGAGCAGTTTTATAAGGCATTTACTGTGATGCTGCTCTTTTTTTCTCAGCTGACACTGATTTAATTTAGGAGGTCCATAACCCTGCTAGACATAGTTGGCATGACAGTAAATAATAGCTTCTGATGGAGGTGATACAATTTTACCATGATACTGTGGTATAAAGGAAAGTAGATGATTCACCTTTGCAGTTCCATAAATATTGTCCCACGAACGATCTAATTTAATTTCACAAAAATGTTGTATTGTCCCATGCATGCTTTTATCAAAGAGTCATAAAACGTTTTTGAGATTTATGTTGTCTGAGGTCAGTTTTTTTCTATCATTCCATCACTTAAAGAGCAAGAATGATCCTCTACTGAACATAATTACATTAAAGTTGTGAGTTATCTGTTTCATAACTCTCATCAGTATACGGCTCTTGAATGCGTGCATGAAACAATAGTGACGTTTTTAAGATTTAGGGAGACAATTCATTTAATGTAATTATTTAAATACACATTTTAGTGAAAATGTTAAATTTGCAAATTTGTTATATTGGGAGAGGATACGGATAAATGAATCCATTGCTGTAAGAAATCAGCTTCTCTGGACGTTTACAGGGAAAGGATGAATTTACAGATGACTTAAGCAGGGGGCAGTTTTACAGAATTAGCGTTTCTCTCACCAAACTCTAAACCAATCTAAGTAAACATTACTTTGATAGGAATATTTTGTAACATTCATGTCTAATTTTTTACTTTGTATAGTTCAACTATGGCAAACATTAAGGAAGATGGAACTTTGCAGTTGATTAATATAAAGGAGTAATTATTATACAATTGCAACCTAATTCATTTGTGTAAAATATATTAGCACAGGGCTATCCAACTTTAGGCCTACAGGTAAATGTGGCCCTCCAAGAGATTCTTATTGCCTGAGATATGCAAAGACCTCTATGTATAACATTATCATTTTAAAATAATTTAAAGTATTTGGCCCCATATATGTAAAATAGTTGATAATTGACCCATTACAGCATTTTATAAGGTCATTTTGGTTTCACTGAATACTTTAAGCCATACTTTAGAGTCTACACCAAAGTATTCTATAGATAGTCTTAGGGTACACTTATGCCATATGCTTTTAAAAGAAACTAAAATGTGTCATTCTCTGTGGATCTTAGACTTAGTGAGTGAAACATTTCTTTTAGTACACACTCAAGAACCACAATAAACTGTTTTATATCATCTATTTTTATTGACCATGCAATAGCAGGATTTAATTCACCTTAACTGCCAGGTTCAGGGACAAGAGCTGTAATTCAAACCATACTTGTTATTCCTGGCACCATACGATACAAATTTGTAGTTTATGGGTCAGAGGTAAACTTGCACTCAGATGATGAATGATGTCACAAAGTGAGAATAAATAGGAAAAAAACTAAAGCTCAGCAAAGAATTACACTTATTTTGTCAGGTGGGAAACAGTGAAAACTATTATAGCTGGGTCATATTTGCTGTTGTTATTTGTTGTAAATAACAGTAAATGCCAAAAATATAGACCATTTTATACCTGTCAAAAACATGGAAAAAATAAAAAAGTCCAACAGATTTTACTGAATTAAGAAACAAACTGCCCCCACTGTGCTCAGTCATGATTAACTACAAATATAGACTTATTTACGTACATATTTATTGAATGGTAAACCTCTTAGCATTCCCTAACAAAACTTTTTTTGACAGTCTTTTTTTTTGTTTTTGAGGTCCAGTGGAAGGGTGACTTATTTAGTTGTGGCAGTGAAAAATTTATGGAACAAACTGCTAAAAGTGAATGCGTGTGAGTTGGCCTGATAGTCTCCGACATTATCAGTATGTAGCTGTCCTTTGTCGAGCTTGAGTGAAGGCTGATGTTGACACTACCTACAATACAGTTCTGTCGGAGGACATAGAAAGGCATGAAGCTGCTGCATAGGAGAAGATGGCCAAATATAACTGCAGTTTAAACATGAAAGGCCCACAATTATGTGGCAAACCATGTGGGAGATTGGACTTTGCCCTGTTGGCACCCAACCAATTGTAGTAGGAACAAACTTGCAAAAAATAGTGGGAGCACTTACCAGGTACTAGGATTCACCTGTGCATGTCACAAAACCGAAGATCCCAACGGTTGCTTCCAATGAGAAAAAGTGAGTTTGTAGGTGCAGCACCAAGGAATCCAGGAAGTAGAAAAATTTAAAAATATAAACCTTTATTCCAGCATATTAAAATGATAGTAGGAAAAAGCATGCCCCACACTGAATATTGGGCTGTTCACTCAACGCGTTTCATGGCTCTCGCTACTTCCTCAGGAGCTAACAAACACCCTTTAGCTACTATTAGCAACATGGTGTATCTAGAGTGGTTAGATAAGATGAATACTATGTACTGCTATTTATAATTGTTGGTTATATTGTCTTTGGTTTTATTGTATATGTTATGAGTATTAATGTGGGGATTAACTTTTGTCTGAAGATGCATGTTTACATATGGTTTTCAATGAAAGGGTTAAACCTTGTGGGGAGGGTGGGGAGCCTGCAATAGGGAGGGGCTTGATGTCTTTTATATACCTGGTGTTTGGGGTGTTTGTTAGCTCCTGAGGAAGTGGCGAGAGCCATGAAACGCGTTGAGTGAACAGCCCAATATTCAGTGTGGGGCATGCTTTTTCCTACTATCATTTTAATATGCTGGAATAAAGGTTTATATTTTTAAATTTTTCTACTTCCTGGATTCCTTGGTGCTGCACCTACAAACTCAATTGTAGTAGGAAAGCTGGGAAGATGCAAGGCCTAAAAAGGAAGGTTGTGGGTGCACTCCTAAGGCCATATAAAAACATATTTAAGTACAATAATCCCCTGTCTAAATAATTCAATGAATATGCAAGTGCATATATTTTAAAAAAAGAAAAACAGGGGTATCAGCATTAACTGCAGCTTAATTACTATGGTCAGTTTGTTCTAAGAATCAGTGTCTAGATATCTAGCTTGAACATACTATGTACGTATATTCCATAAGTTGTGATATTAATGTAGGTTATACTTGTTTTGAGTAATTTTGTATTATGGTAATGAGTGCCATTGTTTAGGTGATTGGTCACAAGTGAGAAGGCATGTGAACTCTATGTGGGGAAAATTAATAAGGTCTTTTCAATGCAAAGGACCTGGAAATGGTGGGAAGGCAAACCTGGCCCGTATTGGAGTGCTCAGTCTCAGATGTTACTACTAGGATTTTGCAGGGCACCTGAGATTATGTTTGTGGTTAAACCTGCGTTCCCAGTGCAACCTTCCCCAGATAATTTTGTTCGTTGTGTTTTGGGAGTGGCCCCTAATGTTATTTCCAGACTGTGGGCAGCTGACCAAATTTGAATCCTAAACCTTCCTATATTTTTATAACTTTTGGTCTAATGGGGTTTACCTATTTGCATTCTGTCTGTCTGCTCAGACTTTCCAAACAACTCCAAATAGGTAGCTGCAAATAGGCCAAAAGTAAACGCTATTTTTCATTGTTCAAAGACAGGTAAAGTTGCAACCGTGTTAGCCAGTAAAAATGTTACAGGGCAAAAAAAAAGCTGGTATAAAGGTGATACCTAAACTGCAAGAACATTTTTGTGTCGCTTTTCAAGCTGATTAACCTGAAGTGAAGCCTCAATAGGTAAATGACGCAACAAAAAGAAATATCATCTAAAGGGTGTCACATTTACCTGCAGAGATAAGCAAAAAGGTTCAAGAATGTGTCATGAGTATAATTAAACAATAATTTACAATGCGAATACTACCAAACATGCGTAACAAAAGAAAATAACCCTGGACCTGCTCTAAAACAGATAACTGATGGATCAAATGTGTAATAAATGGATAAAACTGGAAGGCAAAGACAGTGGAGGAATTTTTCGTTAAAAAAAGAAAAACAGGGGTTTTTGTTACAAAATTATGATCATAAAGTTGATAGGCCACCATATCACGTCAAGGTAAACCCCATACGGCGGTCCCTAACTTGTTTACCTGTAATCAAAAATATAAAAGGTCATATACCTTAACAGCATTACTTGGAGTAAAAATCTCCTGAAGCTTGGTTTCAATCTGTGGACTAGATCCTCCCCCGCCACCTGCATATGCGGCTTTTAAAAGGGAGACTGCCCAGACCAACGCCCATTGTAAATGTGATTATAGTAAAGGCAAAGTAAAGTTGTATATATAGGTGCATACTTGTGTGTGTATGTGTGTTAGTATAGGTATAAGTACAGGTGTGGGTATAGATGTGAACAGAAAATAAAAAAGGAAAAGCTAAATGAGGAGTGTAATAGGTGTAGTGTATGTGAATTAGTGCAGAAGTGTTACCTAGTGTTAGTGTTAGTTAGTGTTAGTGTTACCTAGTGACAAGTGCAGCAGATGCCTGTGTCTCACAGGCATTGGTTTCAAATAAAAAGGCTAAAGCTTCCCCTGCTGCTAGCATTTGTGGCTTTTAAGAGAGATGAATTGCCCAAACCAAGAATTATTAAAAAACAAGAACATAGGGCCACCGTTAATTTAAAGGGGTGGGTATGAGGGTGCACTAACCACATGAAGCTCAGCCACAGCTTCTGGCTACATTTCAGTATGCAAGGCCTACCATTTGGTGGACACCGTCTTTGAGGTCACCACTATGACCTTTAACTACTGTGATGACTATGCTGCAAGAGCTAGATGAACTGATGCTGGGTTGTCGTGCCTAAATACTGGACACCAAATTGATATGTCAGCTGTTATAATAGGTTGACCAGCATTAGGAATGCCAACTACCCTAAAGGCAATAATCTCTGTGAGTGATGGCCTGAGTATGTCCCAAAATTGGTTTGGGCCTATAGCCATACCATACATAGTGCTACAGGATATACTCCTTCCTTCTTGTTGTTGGCGAGACAGGCCTGATTGCCTCTGGTTTGTTGTTGGATGCTACTGACTCGACTACTGAATGCAGGATGGAGCAGTGTCAGAGATCTGATCCATGTCAGGGATCGCATATTGGTGCGCAACCCAGATACACAGTCCAAATTGTTGTCGTACTGGGAAACTGACCAGTGTATAGTATTGGGTCAGCCTATAAATGTGTTTGTACTGGTGGAACCCAACAGTTATGTCAAATGTAAAAGTCTCTACCAAGAATGGGTTTAATTGTGTATCTTTCATTTTGTCCCTCCTTATTTTCTGGCTCTTGAGCCAGTAACCATTCCATTTAACCAGAGACCAGCTGCAGCCTCCTCGTGGGTGGTGCCAGCTGCTACCACGTTACAGGTAGATTGTTTTAAGGAGGAGGAGATAAATGCAAAACTCATTCTACTAGTAGACTTCCCCAAACCGACTAAGGACTAAGTTCCTGTACCAGTAAATGAAAAAAGCCTGTAGCCAATGTGATGGACCACTTACTTGATTATCAACTGTGGGGCACTTCCTTTGTTTTGCCTGTGGGGTGTATAAGATGGAGAGTAAAAAATGTTCCTTACGAATATCTTCTTGATTTAGCATATATTTGTTTATGACTTGTTTTGCCTTATTGTTTGAAATTGTTCATTATGCATAAGGTTTTATATCAGAATTGTGGGTATATATACCAGAGGCATTTTTATATAAGGGAGTAATGTCTTAATTTATTTAAGGAAACATTTTCGACAGTCAACACCAGGCCTTTTAAAAATGTTTCCTAAGCAATTCCGTAGCTGCTTATAAACCCACAGCCAGGAATCCTTCTGCCTTAGTTACAGCATGCTTAGATGTGATCCTGATTTTCCATACCCGAAAAAGGTTTAATGAAGTCTTAGTAAGCAAAACAGAGACAACCACTAGCAGAGTTCTACATATTTTTGAAATGCATATCAGTTTGCTTCTCCTAATGAATCAACCTTAACTGCTCACATGAATTAGATATTTTTATATAGCATCGCTCTACTTCTTTCACCCTTTCATGTTTTATGCATGTTTTTATTCATGTGGGAAAATGTTTGTTGATTACTGTATAAAAAGGCGCAAGCTTCTTCAAAACAGCTTAGTTGATCTTCACACTAACATTTTATGGTTCTCAAAATCTAAAGGATTTTTTTTTAAAAAATTTGGGGTCAAATTTAGTAGTTTATACATTTGAAGACATTATAATAAAGGCCTATAGGATGAAAAATGATGACAGAAATATTCTATGTCTATTATTTATAATGTTATTATATTTTTAAAAATGAATGTATTGATGTATTAATTAATGTATTTTATACATCAGGGCTCAATTACTGAGTGAAGGATATGGCATATTAAATATTATAAACATGCATGTTATATACCAAGGGTTTATATATTAAATACCTAATATGCAAAGTCTCCATTAAAAACTGTTGTTACAGCACATCCAATATAGATGGCATCAGGGCTGGAATTAGGCAGCAGAGCAGAATCAACGGCGAGAGGGTCGCAATTTCAAAGGAGTTCAAAAATGGATACCACAGTGCAGGGTTTTGAGTGAGTCTTCAAGTTTTCGCAGGGCATCTGTGACAGAGGGTTTAAGAGAACAAACGGAGGGGGCATAGTCAGCAGAAGTGCTAGGCCAAGTATTATATTGCTAAATTCTGCTCTGGTTGGCCTAGTTGTTTAATTTGAGCAGCCAATCAGCAATTAGTTTACTTCTGTCTACTATAAGTAAGAAAATGAAATCAAAGAGCTCTTTTTTTCTATAGGTAGCTGCACTCAAGCAGTTTAGTACATTGGACTGGTGTGTCATTCTATTGCACACCATTGGATCACATGAGAATTGGAACACTTTATAAAAAAGTGATTTTTAATGCATATATGCTATGCTGCACAAATTAAGAGATCAATTCACTCTTCAAACAAGATTTTACTATCTACACCACTAGCATCCTTGAAGTACATTAAGGGGCCCATTTACTTAGCTCGAGTGAAGGAATAGAGTAAAAAAAACTTTGAATTTCGAATGTTTTTTTTTGGCTACTTCGACCATCGAATGGGCTACTTCGACCTTTGACTACGACTTTGAATCGAATGATTCAAACTAAAAATCGTTCGACCATTCGATAGTCGAAGTACTGTCTCTTTAAAAAAAACTTTGACCCCCTAGTTCGCCACCTAAAACCTACTGAAGTCAATGTTAGCCTATGGGGAAGGTCCCAATAGGCTTTGCAATCTTTTTTGGTAGAAGAAAAATTGTTCGATCGATGGATTAAAATCCTTCGATTAGAAGGATTTAATCGTTCGATCGAGCGATTTTTCGTTCAATCGAACTATTTGCGGTAAATCCTTCGACTTCGATATTCGAAGTCGAAGGGTTTACATTCAACAGTCGAATATCGAGGGTTAATTAACCCTCGATATTCGACCCTAGGTAAATCTGCCCCTACATGTACTGTATGTGTTTTTAAGAAATAAACAGAGATTTAGTTTGATTTTGTTTTTAGCAGCTTCTTTAGTGCATTGTGGAAAAATATTATACTAGTTTCTGCTTGGAAGTTTGTTTTTACAGGTACTGCATTAATTTTTCTCTTAAAGCTTTATTGTTAACTATAGAAAAAGGTAAAAGTGACCATGCTTAAACACATTTTCTGTGTGCTCTCCCCCCATACATTGATTCAGTGTGTATATTTTTTTTCATCACTGTGCTTGGATATTTATTTTTACTTTGAGAACTTTTAAACAATAACGTAATACCATCTTTTTAAAAAAACGGCAATTTGTTCAACTACTACAAATTTGCATAATAGCCAGAGAAAACAAATTAATCTTTCGAATAACAGGCTGCATTTCCACTTCATTAGCAATGAGCAGTTCAAGGTATTCTAGGTTTAGCTGAATGTTCATAATTAATCTAAATAAAGCAATACTCAAATTATACATTTGTACTTTAGTTTTAGTGAAATTTGGAGAAAACTCTAAATCAACAGAATAATATATATAGAACAACAAACTGATGAAACAAAAGACCACAAAGAAGTGGCTCTCTAGAAGGAAGATGCTGAAGATCTCAAAACATCATTTTTTATCAGCTCAAACAATTTTATATGATTTTTCTTGGAGTAATTTGCAAAACTTTAGTGGAAAATATGTCCTTAAAATGGGATGCTTATTCTGCATATGAAAACCCTATACATGTCTTTATTTATTTTTTATTTCAACAATATTGTCATAAAAACCACTGTCTTATACTGCACAGCAGGTTAATAAACTATGATTAGCAGTGAGTATAGCATTGCAACACCTTAAACTATTGTGAACCAAATATTTGCATGTGCATTTGTTCACTTGTAAATTATAATTATTATAGTTTTTATACATTTTATATAAATATATTTATAAAGAAGCATCATTTTCTCGTATGTATATATATATATATATATATATATATAATGAAACACACAGATGAGATCTGAGTATATTATTATTCCTGCATTCAAATACATTGCATTATTGTGCAGGCTTAACCATTGCTTTGCCCACACGCAGTGAGAATTATTAAGGGGCCGATTCACTAAGCTCGAGTGAAGGATTCGAATGAAAAAACTTCGAATTTCGAAGTATTTTTTGGGTACTTCGACCATCGAATTGGTTAAATTCGTTCGAATTCGAACGAAATCGAACGAATCGAACGAAAAATCGTTCGACTATTCGACCATTCGATAGTCGAAGTACTTCCCCTTTAAAAAAAACTTCGACCCCCTACTTCGGCAGCTAAAAGCTACCGAAGTCAATGTTAGCCTATGGGGAAGGTCCCCATAGGCTTGCCTGTGATTTTTTGATCGAAGGATTTTCCTTCGATCGTTGGATTAAAATCCTTCGAATCGTTCGATTCGAAGGATTTAATCGTTCGATCGAACGGAAAATCATTCGATCGATCGATCGCAGGATTAGCGCTAAATCCTTCGACTTCGATATTCGAAGTCAAAGG
The DNA here is from genome assembly GCF_017654675.1 of Xenopus laevis. NCBI lineage: Eukaryota > Metazoa > Chordata > Amphibia > Anura > Pipidae > Xenopus > Xenopus laevis. The sequence continues at coordinate 51,388,172 of NC_054378.1, forward strand.
ATTTCAATTCGAGGGTCGAATTTCGAAGTATTTTTAACTTCGAAATTCGACCCTTAGTGAATCGGCCCCTAAGTGTATATATATATCAATTCCCACATATCTGATTCTTTGAATCAGTGGATGGGCTAAGATTTTGAACAGAGGGATCCCTCCCCAAACATGCAGCGCTGCTTGTTTTTAAATTGTTTTAATTAGGGTGCTATGGCATGGTGTTGAATAAATATTGCCTTTTTATACCTGTTGATTTTTCTTTTCTAATTACTTCTATTACTATAGCATTTGGGCTTATGGACTGGAGGTTGAGTCTCAGCTTCTTGTATATATAATTTCAATTGGTCTGCTTTCGGACACCCCAATCCATTTTGTCCAATATCACTATTATTCTGATATAACAGTATCTATACCTAGCTTGAGAAATTCCACTATTAATCAGTTGCGGTGTATATGTTACTCCAAAATGAAAAATGAAATTACAAAAAATACAAATCCAACCCAGATGACTATGGGGCTGATTTATCAAAGGTCGAATTTTAGAGTTTTTTTAACCTTGAATGAACTCGAAAAAACGTAAACGTCTAAAACTCGAATTAATATTCCCGACCCGAAAACTCGAATCGAAACAAATTCGACTAAACTCGGATCGAGTTTTTTTTCATCAAACGGGTCACTAGACCCATTGACTTCTACATGAACAGGTTTTAGGGGGCACATTTACTATGGGTCGAATATCGAGGGTTAATTAACCCTCGATATTCGACCGTCGAAGTAATATCCTTCGAATATCAAAGTCGAAGGATTTACCGCATTTCGTTCGATTGAACGATCGAAGGATTTTAATCCATAGATTGAACGATTTTCCTTAGATCAGAAATTACTTAGAAAGCCAATGGGGAAGGTCCCCATAGGCTAACATTGTTGCTCGTTAGGTTTTAGGTGGCGAAGTAGGTAGTCAAAGTTTTTTTTAGAGACAGTACTTTGACTATCGAATGGTCGAATAGTCAAACGATTTTTAGTTCGAATCGTTCGATTCGAAGTTGTAGTCGATGGTCGTAGTAGCCAATTCAATGGTCGGAGTAGCCAAAAAAATACTTCGAAATTCTAAGTATTTTTCATTCTAATCCTTCACTCGAGCTAAGTAAATGTGCCCCTAGGTGTTGAATAGTCAAATTCAAATTGTTCCCAGGGTCCAGGTATGATAAATCACGAATTCAAATTCCAGTTTGGATTATTCCGAAACTCGAATTTGTGAGTTTTGACCAAAAATCTAACTTGAAATTCGAATTTGAATTTTAAGAAATCTGCCCCTATGTGTAAAGAATGGGCTTCTCACATATGTCCCCAATCATAGGGTATGTAATGATATAAAGAAATTGTGTGAACCTCTCAGTAAGTAAATAGGCAGTAGTTATAAAAGGTTACATTTTTTTATTAGGGCATTAATAGCTTAACACATACCATTAAATTAAAGATAATATGTTAAAATATTTTGTGTAAAAGTTACTAAACCTGCACTCTCCAAAGCGGATGTTTTTCCATATGTTGAAGTAGAATGAAAGGGACATTAATAGGGTTCAGATCTTTACATAGGCAGTTCATGGCATGACCTACAGTAAGGTAATGTGCTGCACTCAAATCCAATAAACAGTTGAGTACTGCTTTATATTGTCTTTCTACAGTTGTAAAAGTGAGAGACTAAATAGATCTAACTTATAGTAAAAGGCATCATGCATGAAAGAATCATAGATTAAAATTTCACTTTATCTGGTTATTCTGTATCTTGTTCATTGCTAGGAATTATTCCCAAATTCAAGTTAACTGCAGTATACTAGCACATACAGGCCTAGCAGGTTACATTTTGTATTGTATGTTTATTTTTATTCAGTATTAGAATATACTGCAATTACTTTGCCACATCCCATATGTTTCTGTGATATAAGCTGTTTTAGACAGTCTGTTTATAACAGGCTTTCCCACTCAGTAGCTTTGAAGATCAGAGTGTCAGCCACCCTTACTGCCCTTTGCATTTACTATGCACTTCCTGTACTCAGTTAACCTTGGAGCTTAGATCAATGTCATAACTAGAACTTTGTATGCCTCCCCCATACTCAAACCATTATACAACCACACCCAACAAACACATAATAATAATAATAATAATAATAATAATAATCTACTGCATGAAAACCACAATGACAGATTTTTTTCACTGACAATTCATTTGTGCCTTTTTCTCTAAAGATTAAATGTTCCTTGATTTAATTTTGAATGATGATTAATTTTAAAATGCTTTCTCTGCATCAGTTTGCAGGCAATAAACTTTGCATTAACCATTATAAATTGAGTTATATTAGCTGCATCATTGGTGCAGCAATAATAGTATTTGCGATAATGTAAACCAGTCCCAGAATTTATTGTAGTAAAGGGGACCCTGGGAAACGTAGCAGAAGGGATAAGTGACAGGGACATGACTAGGGGACGAATAGGGTCCTTTAGTAGTGGTGTGGAATTATGGGAATTGTAGTCAGCAGAGTAAAGGAGGGAGGAGGAACAGAGGGTATAAGAGGGATGCGCCAAAGAGAAGTGGCAGTCATTTTTACCTGAAGGTGGCGACAGCTTCCCACCCTGGTGGCACATGGAACAAGGGGAGAGAAGGTGTACTGATGGTTGTTGCAGCGCAATGTGGGGTCGTGGTGGGCTGCACTATGAGCAGCAGAAAGGGGAAAAGAAAGTGGAAAGGGGTCGTTTAAGCGGAAGAGATTTTGGGGGCTAGGTCCGGTTAGGTGCAATAGTAAGTGGTTGTGTTAGGAACTAGCCTCATGGTTTGGCAACTGTCATATTGTTACATTATATGTAGTTATATGCAGCCAGCAATGATTTATGTATCTGTTTATGCATTGGTTGATGGATATCGTTATGAGTGGTTAATCATTTGTATGTTGAGGGATTATTTACTGCAACATGTACAATTAAGCTGCAGCCATTTCACTCAGATTTTGGTGTCAGTGTCAGTTATTGGGGAAGAAGAAGGGCCCGGGGATTGAGGATCCACAAGTCATGGTGTAAATATATTATACCTTTGATAATGACGGTGGTGTAGACTTAATGATCATAGATTTTGATTAGGGTGACACACAAATCATCTACAGAACTAGTTTTCTTGTTAATCTGCTAGTTTGCTTGCTATAGCCCTAAGCAGTTTTTTTTGCATTTGATTTCTGGATGACTGTGACTCTCTAGCTTTTGAGAGAATGATATATTATTATTGTCAGAAATGTCCGTATGCCACTCATATGGCATGCAATATAAGTGAGCTTATTGAGCTTTTGATGACCCATTCTTACAAAGCTTTTTGTGAAGAAACTATTTAAACTAAGACAGGAGGTGGAAACCCTTCATAAATGCACATTTAACCTCAATTTTATATTGGCAATTATTTCTTTTAAATAGTATAATTTACAGAAAACCGAAGACTAACAAAGAATCAAGTTATAAGTGCTGTTACTGATGATTCCAGGCCAGTGAGCAAAAATACAAACTTTATTCTCTTGACTGGTGTGCATTTTTGTTACACAGTATTAACATCTTCAGCTCTCATGTATTCCATGTATGGGCTTGGGATGGGTGTGTGCTCAATAGAAACACTTGTAAGTCCATGTGTACTGTGCATTCCCCCTACCCAAGCATGCTGAAGCAATACCTGGGAATGAAAGAAAGGTGGCAGCACAGCACTCTCCAGTGATTACAGCATCCGTGCTTTGTTTAAAAGCTGTATGCCTATTATCTCAAATGACCCCATTTAAGCGGAAATGAGAGTGAAAAGAGCAAAGGGGTAACAGTGAAGCAATATGGAGGAAGAAAGGGTGGTGATGGTGAAAAAGGGAGGATAAGAAATATATAGAGAGAGAATAGTTTAGGAGACTTAATTTATTAAAGAGGTTGTTCAGCTTTAAATTAACTGTTAGTATGATGCAGAGAGTGATATTCTGATACAATTTTTGTAATTGGTTTTCATTTTTTATTATTTCTGTTTTTTTTAGTTATTTAGCTTTTTATTCAGCAGCTCTCCAGATTGAAATTTCAGCAATCTGATTGCTAGGGGCCAATTTACCCTAGCAACCATGCAATGATTTGAATAAGGGACTGGAATATGAATAGGAGAGGCCTGAATAGAAAGAGGAGTAATAAAAAGTAGCAATAACAATGCATCTATAACCTTACAAAGTCATACCTCCCAACTGTCCCGTTTTTAGAGGGACAGTCCCTGTTTTGATAGCTGAACCTGCAGTCCCTCATTTGTACTGGAAAGTCATGTTTTTTTCTGCATGGAACAGCCAGAAAAAGAAACAAAGTTTCTAACTCAATTGGCTTTTGGCAGAGAGCCCCGAACAGCCACAACAGAAGATAAGATACATTTGTAACAATTCCAATGTATCTAGATGAGCAATTTAGATAACCAAATAAGTAATTGTAACAATATAAGATAACAGGTCTCTTGGGAGAAGTTAGACTCACAGCTTAAAGGGCAAATCACCTTCATTAGCAAATCTGTAATAACTGAAAAAAACACACAAATATGTTCAGACTTTTATAACCTGTGAAATTTTGTAAAATGAACATGGTAATTAGGGGGGTGTGGCCACAAAAATGTGTGTGGTCAAAAATGTTTTGACACGCTACGCGCAGCAACATTTTTGTCCCTTGTTTTATTTACAAAATGTTGGGAGGTATGCAAAGTATTTGTTTTTTAGATGGGGTCAGTGATCCCATTTGAAAGCTGGAAAGAATCCGAAGAAGAAGGCAAATAAAAAAACTATAAAAAAGAAAAAATTAAGACCAATTGAAAAATTGCTTAGAATTGACCATTCTATAACATACTCAAAGTTAACTTAAAGGTGAACCACCCCTTTAATAAACCCCACCCCTTTTGTACCCAATTGACAAATGTCTAGAGCTGAGACAAGCCCAGTATTAAGGCATACGACATACTCACATTTTTACACAGGATGAAGAAAAGTCTTATCTGACCCATCCCGCGTGTAGAATCTGAATGAATGTGATGTGTGTCTGTGCACAAGGTGCTGATTTCAGCAAGGCAACCCATGTTTTTTTTCTGTATGAAATACGTTCCAATACAAGCTTTTTACACTAAAGGAGAAAAATGGCACGTGTGTGTGATAGACCGAAGTGCCTTTGTTGGAAGTATTTTCAAAGTGCACCATCATTCTAGGACTGGTTTAATCCAATATGATGTAGAGGGCAGTGATGATTATGTGGTTGGATTGGTAGCACGGTGAAGTACCCAGACAGCTGCCATTGGGGACTCAAAGGGGCATTTGGAAAGATGTGTTTAAAAATGGCTTTGCCATTGCTGGATTAATGCCATATGTCTGCATTTCTGGTAGATTCCAGGTGTGTATTTTGTTTTATTGTCTGTTCCTAACTACCCCAGTGCGCTGCTCAGCATAAACGTTGGTGTTAGTCTGACATAAATAATTCCTGAATTAACTGCAATTAGTTTTTTGTCATGCAATAATTCTGTGATTGTAATCCATTTCATGCATTAGGACAACAAAGAAGCTACAGTATTTAAAAATATTTTAAATATTCTATACACTTTTAAAACTATGTCACAAAGTGTTACAAAGTGTGCCCTGTGCTGTCAAAATTCCTCTATATCAGAACGAGTGTATTGCTGCGTATAATAGTATGGTCTCACATTGTAATTGCCTTAGAACCCAACCCACACCTTTTACTGACTATAGAATGGGATTTATGCAGGTTTAGCCTTCCTTTGGTAACTACAAATAGAACAGGCACAGATTAGGGACATATTATTGTGCTGTTTAGAAAGCCAACATTTTTTTTATCTGCAAGAAACTCTTTGCTAATATAACCCTATTTTAGTACACTCTCAAATAGAGATTGACAATTAGCATATCACTGTGAACTATGAACATTATACTATCCCTATACCTAGTGGCAGATTTATCAAAGGTCAAAGGAAAAAACGTTGAATTTCGAAGTAATTTTTGGGTACTTCGACTAGGAAATAGTCCAACTTTAAAACTCTTTAAAACTTCGACTTTGACCATTCACCACCTAAAAGCTGCCGAAGTGCTGTTTTAGCCTATGGGGGATCTCCTAGAACCTATATGGAGTCAATTGGTGGAGTCTGAGAGATCAAAGTTTTTTGGGGGAAAACATTGAATAGAAGTAGATTGAAGGCACTATTCCTTTGATTTGAATACGGACCACTTCGACCCCCAAAAACCTTCGACCTCTTTTTGGTTGGTCTTTTTGAATTCGAAGTTCGAAGTTTTTTTTAACTTTGAACTTTGACCCTTGATAAATATGCCCCTATTAAAGTATCCATCTCAATAAAAAAAGGCTTAAATAGTTCAACTACAACACTACAGATAATAACAATCGTTACTGACAAAATTGTAATAAATTTAAAACAAGACACAATGTAACTAACACAAAACTGTTCAATGACTAAAATCAGTTAGCATTACCCATGTGTCAATCTCTGAGTTAGGCAATGGGGTCAATCTTTAAGGGGCCTGTCTCTTTGTCCATAAACCTTTTGCATCTTATACTTTCTTGTTAACCAGTCATCCCCATAGGCTAAAGTTACGGCTCTATAATATCCCTTTCACTTGTGTTATCTCAACCTATATCAGTGTCTATCTGGCTCTCTGTCAATTATTTATTTAACCACCTGACTGCTTATACATTTGTAGCACTGATTAGATCTCCTAACTAGACGCCATACATACTCACTTATATAAAGCACATAATGCTTTATTATGGGGCAGATTTATCAAGGATCAAAGTGAATTCAAGGGAATTTTCTAAGTAAAAAAATTCGAAATTCAAAGTAATTTTTTGGATATTTCGACCATTGAATAGGATACTACGACTTCGAATTTACTTCGACTTCGATTCGAAGTAAAAATCATTTGAATATTAGACCATTCAATAATCGAAGTACCGTCTCTTTAAAAAAACTTCAACTTCAATACTTCGCCAAATTAAACCTGGCGAAGTGCCTATGGGGACCTTCTACAACCATTTTCTAAGTCTTCACACCTTGAAGTAAAATCGTATGCTAAAATTGTTCGAATCGTTCGATTGAACGATTTTACTTTGATCGTTAACGAGTCATCCCCATATGTAAAAAATACTTCGAAATTCGACCATCGAATTGAAATACTTCGAATTCGAATATCGAAGTTGAAGTATTTTTCACCGAATTTGGCCATCGAACGATCAAAGTAAAATCGTTCAATCGAACGATTAAATCGTTCAAATCGAACGATTCAAACAATTTTAGCATACTAAAATTGTTCGAATCGTTCGATTGAACGATTTTACTTTGATCTTCAAATTCGGTGAAAAATACTTCAAATTGGATATTCGAATTCGAAGTATTTCAATTCGATGGTCGAATTTCGAAGTATTTTTTACTTCGAAATTTGACCCTTGATAAATCTGCCCCTATATGTTATTGTTATCATATCAGTTACTGCAATTAGGCAAATGAAATTGGGCAGTATATGAATATGGGCAGTTTCTTAAAGGCGGATTACAAATACATGTCATGTATGTCTCATATTTCCCCCCCTTGCATCCTTTTGTCTCATTGCTACTCTGCGAGTACATTCAAAAGCTACTTAATTTTTCATAGCCCTGGAGGTATCAAGACTAATGAGCTTTGTTTGAATAGACTTTTTTTTCCAGTTCATCTAGCACACTTTGGGGTAATCATTCAGTTTCTGGTTCCTTCTGGCATAAGGCGTTGTGGGGATGCAGACAAATATTTTTATACTAAACACTATAAATTGCTCATGTAGGTTCTTCTGATGCAGATTAGGTGCAATAACAATTCAGCAGTTGTGTGCCTAAATATATTTTTTAATTGGGTTTTTATCTTCTGCTTGATAAATATACATTTTTGCTATTTTCAAGTTGCTAATGATAAATTGATAAATATACATTTTTGCTCATTTTCAAGTTGCTAATAGTAATAATAATAATAATAATCATTTCTGCGAATCTACGAAATAAATTACCAAAGCATTAACATTATATGGAACAAAAATAGAAGGTTATTTTCCTACTAATTATTTATAGCAGATTGTGTGCTTTCATTTCGTTTGGAATATTTTCTAGGTATTATTAAAATATTAAAATCTCCTACTGGTCAGTGATTACCATTCTGATGATTTTAGTGGTTTTGCTTGTTAGTTATTTGGTTCCCTATTAAGTGCTTGTTAATTGCCTTTATATGCTCTTCAAATGCCTGTTAAATGGAAATAGTTCTTAAGAAAGATTTTTAATGAAAAATAAAAAAGGTCAGTTATTATTTTTATAACTTATTAAGGCTCCTTATTAACACCAGCATTCTCTACCTTCTGTCACAAGGAAATATAATTTATTTGTGTTACATGCAAGATTTTCCTACTTATAAGGAAGAGCTTTCTCATACACAAGACCTTTTGGCAACCAATCTTACTTTGGCATGGACTACTGTGCTATACAGATCCAAATCTAGCAGGTTGTTGGACAAGGATATTGTTAATTTAAGCTCTTGTTGGCAGAGGATGTAGAAAATCCAGGGTGACCTTACATCACAAATAATGAAGAAAGAAAAAAGGATGCAAAATCTCTATTAAGACTATTATCACCTGTATGTACTCAAGGAAAAAAAGCCTCCTTTATTTTCTTTATGTTTCAGAGTAGCTTTATTAAAGCCTACACAAAAGTATTACATGCTGTGAATGTGTAACATTTAGGGGCACATTTACTTAGCTCGAGTGAAGGAATTGAAGAAAAAATACTTCGAATTTTGAATGGTCGAATATGGCTACTTCGACCATCAAATAGGCTACTACGACCTTCGACTACGACTTCGAATCGAACGATTCGAACTAAAAATCGTTCAACTATTCGACCATTAGATAGTCGAAGTATTGTCTCTTTAAAAAATACTTGACCCCCTACTTCGGCAAATAAAACCTACCGAGGCCAATGTTAGCCTAGGGGGAAGGTCCCCATAGGCTTCCTAACAATTTTCAGATCGAAGGAAAATCCTTCGATCGATGGATTAAAATCCTTCGAATCCTTCGTTTCGAAGGATTTAATCGTTCGATCAAACGATTTTTCTTTCGATCGTTCGATCGTAGGAATAGCGCTAAATCCTTCGACTTCGATATTCGGAGTCGAAGGATTTACATTCGGCAGTCGAATATCGAGGGTTAATTAAACCTCGATATTCGACCCTATGTAAATTTGACCCTTGATGTTTTTATGACTAAATGGAGACTATTACCTCTAAATAATAATAACAATAATTGGCTACCTAAACACTTGTCTAATGAAAGTGTTACTATCACAGTACCCCATGTAAAATCCCATGTATCAAGGTTTTGTAATGCCTTTTTGCATCTATATAGTTGACTGTAACATTTTGGTGAAAATACAGGTGTTAGCTTGAACCCACCTCCCAAAAAATTCATTTTTTAGTGACAGCACTTTTTTTTGTGCTGGAATTTCTTGCAGCCTAAATTAATTCTATTGGCTTTAAATAATTCAGATATAAAAATGTCATTCCTGAACCAGCAAGTGTATTTTTTTAGTTGTAATATTGGTGTGTAGGCAGCCATCTCAGGTAATTTTGGCTGATCATGTGCTTTCAGAAAGAACCAGCACTTTAGGATGTAACTGCTTTTTGGCAGAATGCTGTTACTCAATGCAACTGAATGTGTTGCAGTGGGACCTGGATTTTACTATTGACTGATGTTCTTAGATTTATCAGGCAGCTGTGACCTTGTGTTAGAGAGCTGCTATCTGGGTACCTTCCCATTGTTCTTGGGAAGTACAGCAGTAAAGAGTGACTGAAGTTCACTAGAGCACAAGTCACATGACTGGAGGCAGCTGGGAAACTGATAATATGTCTAGCCCCATGTCAGATTTCAAAATTAGAGAACAAAGAAGGATCGGCACACAGGCATTCAAATTTGCAGTGTTACCTGCTCGTTTAATGTGCGGACTGCAACGTTTCGGTGTCACGCCCCTTTTTCAAGCATGTGGAGACCATAGTGCAGACATTAGAAATAGGGTGTTCAATTAATAAATTAGCATATATAATTATCAAAACATCTGAATACACAATATATAAAGTGCAATAAATTCTCGACTCCCACAGTGAAAATTAGTGTCCATAGTGTCCATGATGATAAAAATCCATAATCCGTTTTATAAAAAATAGAAAAATATCCAAAATAGTCCAGTGTATTAAAATTCTTGTGTTATAAAACATCCTAAAATAGAAAGATTCTTTATAATAAATGACATTCAAATTTTCATAAAAAAGCTTTTTCCTCAACCGACCGAAGTAACTAATTGGCAACAAAATATCAAATATTTCTGTCCCTAGCCAGATTACATATAGCAACATAAAAGAGCTACAAAATATCTACTACCCTTAGGCTAAGGCTACACTAGGCGATAGCGCCGCGATTTGACTCGCGGCGACTTTTCGCCGCGACTTTTAAGCCGCAATCGCTGGGGAAACTTTTGCGCTGGCGTCTATGGGGAATCGCGTAAAATCGCCAGCGTAAAAACACACGCGGCGATCTTTTTTCTATTGTCGCTCGAAATCGCCTAGCGAGGCAATTTCGAGCGACAGTAGAGAAAAGATCGCCGCGTGTGTTTTTACGCTGGCGATTTTACGCGATTCCCCATAGACGCCAGCGCAAAAGTTTCCCCAGCGATTGCTTAAAAGTCGCAACGAAAAGTCGCGACGAAAAGTCGCCGCGAGTCAAATCGCGGCGCTATCGCCTAGTGTGGCCTTAGCCTTACCATTGAAGGAAGGGGAATTTTTACATGTCCCTGGGTAGATATCAAGCTGTTTTCTTATCTGTTAAAAAAAGAAAAGAAATATATAACCACAATATTAGATACTACTTCATAAATAACAGGACAAATTATACTCCTCATTCAGGCCCTTAGGATTTTTTGTTTGAAGTAACCAGATCCAAAAACATTCTCTCTGGAGCAATTCACGTTTTATATCACAACCCTGTCATGCCTTCACTTTCTCCAATATCTGCCAACGCAACTGGGATACCCGATGCCCCTGTGTATGAAAATGTCGGGCTAATAAAGTCTCCTTTCTCACTTTCTCTTGCCTTTTATTACCTATGGGGACAGCCATTGGAACAGGTGGTTTATAGTTGCGTATATTGGACTTGTGTTCATTTAGTCTTACTTTAATAGATCTGGACGTTTGGCCGACGTACCCCAAGCCACATGGGCATTTAATACAATAAATAACACAATTCGTGTCACATGTGGAGAACCCTTTAATGGTGTGCTTAGAGCCTTTATGCGGATGTGTGACCATATTACCTGGAATTATCCCAGTACAATGGCCACAATTCCTACAAGGAAATGTACCATTGGACTTAGTCCCCATCAGGGCTTGCTCCCCCAACCCATAGCTGGGTTTGGTTTTGATCAAATCACCAATGTTCTTACCCCTTCTATATGAAAAAAGCGGGCGTGTCTGAAACAAGTGACCATATTTAGGATCACCACTTACAATGGCCCAGTATTTCAGTATGACCTTACGAATAGCCTTAGAGTTACTATCATACGTGGACACAAAAGGAATTCTAGATGTCCTGGTACAATTAGTAGTCTTTTTACTCAGCAACGCCTTCCTTGGGATATCCCCTACACTCTTTCTAATAACTTCCAGGCTATTGCTCTCATACCCTTTTTCAATGAATTTATTACACATCTCCCTAGACTCCTTTTCATATAATTCCTCAGTAGAAGTGATATGTCTCACACGTGTTAACTGACTCTTTGGGAGGCCACTACACTACCCTGGAGGATGATAAGATGTGGGTCTAAATAGATTATTTACATCAGTAGGTTTGGTATATAGCGAAGTGATAAATGTAGTACCTTCAACCATCACATTAACATCGAGCAGGTAACACTGCAAATTTGAATGCCTGTGTGCCGATCCTTCTTTGTTCTCTAGCATAAGGGAGGCTGCCGGATCCTCTGGGATTGAGCACCGGGCTGATCTGGTGAAGGGTGTGCGTCGGTTCTCTCTACCTTGGTGAGATTTCAAAATTACACATGAAAAAAATCTGTTTGCTCTTTTGAGAAATGGATTTCAGTGCAGAATTCTTCTGGAGCAGCACTATTAATTGATGCGTTTTGAAAAAAACATTTTTCCCCATGACAGTATCTCTTTAAAACATGGCACCCAGACAAAGGGTTTGCTGGGTAGGGCTCCAATCACATTGGTTGATGTGGAAAACAAGGGATGCATAATAATGAGTTGGCATTATTTTATTCTTTACATGTTAACATTAAAGTCAGCTGCTCTCATCCCTGTCTTCTAAATATCTTGCATGTTTGATTATAAACATTATTTTATTATAATTCTTGATTCTTAAAGACATTAATCAGTAATCGTAAGAAATGGGCTTAGTCTTGTAATTAGCTAAGTTAAGTGTTGTATGGAACTGAATAATCATTATGGCTTACATGTATGCCTCTATTTTAATCAGTAAATCATGAGCAAAAGGGCAAATTTAAAATCTGAAAAATTTACAAAAATGGCACAAAGACAAGATCCAACATTTCTGTAGCAGAATTTGAGTTACTTGCAAATAAATGAGGAGATGCCATAAAAGGCCAATTAGGGTGTCCTTATATTAGAAGGACAAACTGATGGTCTCCTAACTCCTGCTGTGGCCCTGGGCCATTTTATTCACAGCTGACACCTTAAAAGCAGATGAAAGCCATGTGATATAATCACTGATAATACAGAAATTCTGACACTTCAGAGTACAGACTAAATTGGTTTAAGTCTTTAAAATTGCCTTCATGGCAAAGAATGGAATATGCAGAATGTCACCATGGACAGCTCTATATAATTCCTTTTCTGACTTTTGCTCCTGACATTTTCCTCATTTGTCAGGCCACAATATATCTGAATAGGATTTTTTTTGTCGCCTGTACATTTTGGAAAAAATAATCCTTAACTAACATGCCTCAAACAGTTAAATTTCACTATGAACAATTAAATCTGGTGGGCCAGTTCTATTCCAGCAACCCTGACCAAAGTCAGTGCATTGAGTGAAGTAGCCTTCAATCAACAAAGAGTTATTGGGGGAGTTACTAACATCAGTGATATTGAATTTGGGAAAGGGTGGTGGTCATTGGAGAAGATAAAATGGCAAAAAAATCATGTATGTAGGAATGCAGTCAAAGAACATCTCTATGAACATTGTGCTCTAAAAGAAAAGGGATGATGCCAAGATAGCAGGTAGCATAAATCCTCCTATGTATAGTCCCCCTGTGTGCCAATGACCTTAAAGTGATCTTTCCGAACCATAGTCTTCCCATGGGATTCATCGATTCCTTTGTATGATACAATAAATTCAATTAATTTGGCTCCTCACACATGTGATGATGTGCTGTATATTTGGTTCACTATGAAATGGTATAGCCATAAGCTTCTGATGCAAAGATGATTGCTACGTTGTATTTAAAAGTATAATAGATACTATGCTATACAGTATATGCTACTGAAATAACAGTTTCCTTACATCTGTTGCTTTTTGTAGCCATACAAAGAATAGGCAGCCAGCGCTCACCCAAATGATAATTTTCCAGAGGGTGCCTCTTCTTCAGCCAGTTTCACTTGTCACAATGCAAAGGACAGCACCTTCAAAGGCATATATTAAAAAGCCTTTATAAGCATCAGGTGGCTTTTGATCTGCAAAGGTGCTACATTTCAGGCCAGTACTCAGGTCAGCCTTTTGTCAAGCTACTGGTTCACAAGTGGTCAAACAATTACTGTATATACAGTCACAAATAGCATCTACTGGCAAACTACAAGAAAGTCATACTGCAAAATAACAATAGTAATAAAAACAGAGATGGTAAAGACAAAGTTTATATACTCATTATTGAAGAATAATCTTCCATTAGTAAGGCGTTATATTCATAACCCACCATCTGTAAAAAAGAAAACATAAATAATAACACGGATAAAAAACATCACCGGAATATTGAATTGTAATCCTGATTAAGGCCATTGGGTTCCAAAGTCTTGAGGCGGTGTATCCGCATTGCCTCTTTTTTCAATAATTCTTTAAATCTATCTTTTGATACACAGTCAACAACTTGAAATTTCAGTTGCTGAAGCCCATGGCCCTTTTCAGTTAAATGACATGACACAGCCTAATCTAGCTTCTTCAATTTAATAGCGATGCTGCTGATGCTGCTGAACTTGAAAGACTTCATAGAAATTGGGATGTGCATATGATTCCACAGAATCTCAGTTGGGGATTAAGCATCTTTTTATAATTGTGTTCCTCATTCTTTGTTACTGCATTGAAAAAGGATAACATTGTTTTGTGTCATACAAGTGAGATAGAAATTCCCTGCTCCCATCTAGACAGAGAGTAAATGTATAAATGCTAATTGAGGGTTCAACATAACCCATTTTCACTTAACGCATAATTAGCAATGGTTTTAATATTTTGATCAATTTGAAAGATTTTCACTGTTATTGATATTTTATGAGTAAATTATAATTGTACACTACACTCACTTCTTATTGGATGATATTTAAGAAAACACTGAACCATGTAAATTTTTGATTCACTGGACTTTTATTGGACTTTTCCATACACTGAGTTGTAGTAATACACTGTATACCCCCCCCCACTAGAGGGCACTGTGATATTTGCTATAAATTACTCTTACTGGTACACTATCACTGAGGAAGGGCCATTTTGGTCCTGAAAAGTTTGATTGGTTGTGCAGTGTCTGATGCACCTTGCAATAAAAGTTGGGATTATCCCGTTTGAAGCACAACAAGGTACAACATGGTACATCAATCCACTGTTTACCATAGAGAGAAAGGTGTGACTAGTAGTACAGGAAGCATTGAAACAATGTAATTGATGGTACTTTGGCACAATTTTTAAAGCAACCTTTTCCTATTACCCCCATTTTCTACATTTTCTTCCCATAATACACAAATGGTTGGGCAACCCTCTTGGTCGTCCAATCCTTTCTTGCATGGACTGTCCTCACTTTCCATCTTTGTGTGTATGTATCAGTGTGTATGTATTGGTACACAAGTGTTTTCTGAAGGATACTAATGACCTTTTTGTCAAAGTTGTGTGAGAAAAAAAAGATGTTCCACGTGACACACGGTTGGTCCCTTTTGATATGGAGAGCCTCTACACTTCCATCCCACATGATAGTGGTGTGGAGGCTGCCGTGTCGAATTGGAACGAGAAACCACCATGGATGGATCTTAAAAGAGATTTTCCTTGAAGTGTTTGGAGTTGGTTCTTTATAAAAACTATGTTTGCTGATAAATACTATAGGGGGCCAGCCATGGGGGTCCAATTTGGCCCTGGCCTATGGGAATGTATTTCTAAATAATTTTGAAACTTGTAAATACATTTATACAAACCAGCTGTTTTGCAGTATTGTACGATTTAGTTACTCTTTATCGATGATGTATTTGCTATTTGGACAGGTCCACCTTGGACCCTACAATCTTTTTATAATTAAAAAAATTCAACATTGCCCCATATAAATTTTACCTTACATTATGATGACCAGAAAATCTAATTTCTTGACACTGTGGCATTGAAAAAAGGTTTTATGGGAAACCCACAAATAAAAACACTCTGCTCCACTTTAATTCTTTCCAACCATTTTCAACAAAGAAGTCACTTCCTCAATCTCAATTTCCTTGTGTCAACATTTTTTTACAGAAACAAGTACCTTAAATGTACAACTGAATGAAATCCAGCAGACATTTGTACAGAAAGAATATCCAGTCCCCTAAAAACAAATCAAAATGCATTCCCTTTGCATGTAGATGAACCACAACTAGCTCCGAGGTTTCTAGAATCTTTTATCGACATTGGGACTTGTTAAAAGACAGGATTCATACTGTGTGGCATTCCAAAATTACCCTGTTATAAGAGGAATAGAACAATTGGATCCATGTTATTTAGGTCTGATTTAGGGGGAAGCCAGTTCAGCAAAGACTGCAATGTCTCAGAAATAAAGAGACCCTTTTCCATGTTAAATTGAAAAGGTTAGATCAGCTGTGTCATGTCAGTAAAACATAAAAGACCATGGGGTCCAGCAACAGAAGTTGACTGTGTACCAAAATTCTGTCGTGGAGGAGATAAAGTTAAAGGATTACTAAAAAAGATGTCAATGTGGATATGCCACCTCTAGAACCTTTGGAACCCCATGGCTTTAATCGGGATTCCGATTTGCATTCAATATTGCTGGCGCCAGCTTGGATTCTAGGGCAGGCACGCTGGCGCATTTGCGCCAGCACGTTTTTGACGCCCGTTTGGCACGAAATTTGAACCTATATAAGGCCCATTCTGTCTCCCAGCCAGTGCCCGTGATAGAACTTTGTTTCTAAGTGGTTTCTGAGCCTAGTGCATCTGTTCCTGTTATTCTGTATTCTGATTATCCGTGTTTGACCCTGCCTGTATCCTGACTATTCTGAACTCTGTATCCTGACCCTTGCCTGCCTACGACAACCCTTCCTGCTTAACCCCTTGATTGACAACCCGGTTTGACCCTTGCCTGCCTGACGATTCTGATATCCGCCTGCCTCGACCCTGCCTGTTTGACCATCCTTCTGCCTAATCCTTTGTACCGTGACCTTCGGCTCAAAAAGACTCTGCTAACAGCCGTGCCCCTTCGCCAGCTAGAACATCTCGCCTTGCACCCCTCGTTAAGTCCAGGTGGCACCCAAGTAAGCTGAGGGCTCCTCCCGAAGCCCAACGGTGGTCACACTACTGGTGAAGCTGAGCCGAGACCAGGGTGCTTGGCATTTGTTCTGGTATCGGGTGCCGGCTGTGACAGTATCTGATCCCCCAAATGATTAAGCGGTGATGCAACAAATAGTCGGGGAGCAAAGCTCTAGATACTAAGAATAAATACTATCATGTATTTTGGGGTGCAAACACTAGTCTATAAGAAGATAAACCTTGCCATATGTATGTTGAATCCCAAACCCTGGAGATGCTATAACATTCTGTAAAAAGTCTCCCCTCTAATGGACAATCCATAGGCAAGGATAAATCCTTAGTGTCAGTCGTATAAAAATGCAAATCTAGGGCAAGCAATTAAAAGCAGATACAAACAAGAGATCTTGCATGTCCATGCTCAGATTTCCATATTCTCGGCTAGATTACTGCACCATTTATCTGGATTGTGTCAGTTATAGCCTGACTAGATTTTGATAAACAGCATCAGATCTGTCCCTTAGTAGTTGCTCTGACTTGCTGCAAATTTTATGCAAGTTGAAATGTCTGTAATCTCTTGAATAATTTGAAGTTAATCATTTGTAGTTCACAGAGTGTGCTAGGTCTTACACGCGAGGGTGGGAAAGAAGCTGGCCTTTTAAACTCCTTCTATATTGTACCGCTCAAGATAAATGACACACACTGTCTGAAATCTACATGCTTGCCCGTGATGCAAAACTGTAATTAATTTTGTGCAGTGTTTCAGAATTGATTGTGGTCAGTTGAATATCTAATTTTTCATTCACTTCAAAAGCCTTCTTTTTGGGGAGGGGGGCTTGGAAGAAGAATGAGTTTGGGATAAGTGAATGCTTTCTGATGCTTGTATACAAAATGAATCTTCTATGCCTCTCCTTCAATAAGGTGAAAGAAAGGTCAAGATATATAGCTTGTGTTTATCACTGTCTTCTGGTGCCTAGAATCATTTCTATCTTCAGCAGGTTGGGAACATAAACTAACCCTAAATGAATAACAAGACAATTGCTAGGGGTTGTGATAAACAAATCTTCTAAATTCCTTTGTGAGAAGAGTAGTTTATTTGAGATAGCTTTTCTTTGTCTTGCAGGTGAGGTCACTTAACCCAACAAGCACAGTTCTCTGTGAAGCCATCCTACAACTTGCAAAACTCTTCAGTAGGCTCTTGTGGAAAGTTTGAGGCCTGGTCTACTTGTGATTGAAAGGCAATTTGACTGCACAGAAACAATTTCTTTATGTTTAAGGCTGCCATCAAGGGGGTAATAAAATCTGGGCCCGATGGCCCTCTAAAATATGCAAAGCTGCTATTTGTGGATTGTATAGGGAAGGGTGTATAGGGAAGTGGGTGTTGTTTGAACAGATCATGGACAGGGTCTTGGAGTTGAATTAGGGACATGGACTTGGGTGCATATGTTTTTACATTTGGGCCACTGACTGGGGAACTGATGAGTTAATATCTGGGGTCCCTTAGGGAGAGGACCCAGCTTATTAGTAGTATGGATTCCCATGATTGGTAATCTCAGCCCAGTATATAGTGATCATTTACAACAATATTTAAAAATGTGATCTGTTTGAAAGGCCATGGTGGTAGGGTGGCAGCTTTTACTACTGAGACATGGATAGAATTTTCAAGGACTGCTGACAATTTATAATGTGTCCCCATTTTCTGAATTAATTACAAACCTGAATACATGTATCATTTAAAAGGGTTCACATTCTTTGTTAAGTAACCATGAAAAGAAATGCATTTTATAACCAGTGATGGGCGAATAAATTAGTCTGGCATGAATTTCCGGCAAATTCCAGTCTTTCGCAGCCAGAAAATTCGCTAGCGTCAATTTCCGATTTTCACTATTTTTTAGTGAAAACCTTCAAATTTCACAATTTTTGAGTCCGAATTTTACATTTTTTTTCATGAAAAAGTTCGAATTTTACGATTTTTTTGGGGAACTTTCCTGTTTCACGATTTTTCGCAAATGTTTCGCCGTTTCGCAAATTTGCCCATTACTATTTATAACATATTTCGCCTCGGTAGACCATGGTTGGAAAAGTAATAAATTTTGGAAAGTTTGCCCAGGTGATCAGTAAATGGTGCCTACTGATTTGGCACAGGTAACTAAATCTATGGCAAATTCTGCACCTTTTATAACATTATCCCCATGATATTTACATTCATGTCACAGGTGTTTTGAAAATAATGTTATAGTTACCCTTTCAATTGATTTATCAAATAAATTATTTTTTTTGCACTGCAGGATTTCTTTTGAGAATAAGAACAAAAACATTGACCATAAAAATAATTTTGTCCATAAAGCCTGTTATGATGGCATCTATGGTTTCAGTTCTTAATACAGGTCTGCAGAGAGTAAAATATAAATAAATGAAATCTAAAACTTTTACTTATTTATTAAAGTCGATTATTTCTGGTCGGAGTTTTAAAGGGGAAAATACAATTTTTTCTTGAAAATAAAAATAACTTTTTCTGTGATGTATTAAAACCCGTGGCTGCTAAAAGTCGGTATAAAAAAGTACTCTGCCGAGGTCATGCAGAAGTTAATGGCAGATATCCTGTTTACAATTGGAAGATATTATGATCTTCACTCGGTTTCATTCAATAATCTGAAGAATGAATGGTCTTCGGGCGATAATTCAAAAAAATGGGGATCCAAAAAAATTGCATAATTCGGATTTTCCCACACCAGAATTTTCGCGTTACTTTATTGATACATAAGGTAAAAATGTGGATGGGAGTTTGGTCAAAGTGGTTTTAATAAAATAATGATAATTTTTGGAATTTTAATCAATAATCCCCCAAATGCCCAATTAAAATTGAATTTTTTTTATTTTATGAAACTTTTTCATAAAGACTTTTTCTTATTTTAAACTGCCTTTTCTAGAATATAAATGCCATACAAATAGTGTGCAGCTCAGAACAGTTAGCTTGCTTTCTCGTGTAATTACTGCGATTAAAAATATCTTAATATTTGTGTTTTACCTCTTTGGAAACAATGTTCCTGACGCTTATCTGCAAGAGAATATATCCTTTTTTTTCTTGCAGATCTTTGTATTGGTACTTCCCGTACATGGCTCTTTGTTTCACAGATTTCATTGTTAAAATATTTGTCAGTGAAAGATTGAACAATATGAATTAATTTGATTATGCCATTGTCAAAACCCCCTATGCATCACAATTTCCTGGTTTTAATCACTACTGTAAACATTATGGCTGCAGGGCATAGTTTTAATTTGGGTGTCTTTTTAATGAAAAGAAAAAAATAATCGTTTTGCCAGGATTTAATACTAAGCAATAAAATCAGCCAACCAGATTTTACCTCTGCATTCAATCTATTTTTATTATAAACATTTTTGTTAATTTTTTTTTTAGATCACAGGCTCAGATACCAAGCATTTTACTAATAAATATTTCACTTTGCTTATGAACGCTAATGCTGTCATCTGAATATGGAATAATATTTCTTTCATGCTTCATTATCATTTCACGGTGGTAATGACAGTCAGACGATGGAATATTTACAGGCATTTCAGAAGACATTTATCCAATACATTTCCCTGAAGGGCACCTACGTTTATAGATACATTATCATTTCTAAAAAGTACCATAAGTAATCCTAATTTCAACATCAGCCAATCATCTTTTGAACTATATTATTTTGATCCACATTCTTGCAGAATATAATTTTCTTAAATAACAGACCATACATAATTTTCAAGCGTTATTTTCTTTCTATAAAGCCTTGATGCCATCAGTTTGGAACAATGTAAGGCACTTGAGGCATCTTAAGGGAAATGTAAAATTAGTGTTTAATAATAATAATAATATGATGATGATGATGATATATAGAAAAAAAAGAGACTGAAATTTGAACAAAGGCATAGCTATGGTGCCCTGAAAACGTATGTGAAAACTGATTTATCATAAAGTTGAAATTAAGAAAGAAAAAGATCCAGAGCAAACCATTTCCTATACCAACAAATTGCATCATCTAACAAGTTGTATTTGATAAGCTGGAAAAGTAGTTAACTCTCTGATATTGCATGATACCCAAAAAAAGGGGGAGGATCTTCTAATTGGAATTCCTGTTTTTTTCATTCCAGAAATTTACAAGTTTATGGGGAACTTACACAAAATCTGTAAAATGTTTTTTTTTTGAAAAATGGATTTGTATATCTGGATAGATAGAAAAATTATAAATATTAAATGTGCCCGCTAACTTTTATTGATTGCATGTTAAAATCAAGTATGTGAATTTGAATAAAATCATCTATGCCTGACTGGGTGTAAGAAAAACAGTCTATAGGGTTTATTTAACATTTACATGATTTTCTAATAGACTTAAGGTATGAAGATCCAAACTACAGAAAGATCCATTATCTGGAAAACCCTAGGTCCCAAGCATTCTGGATAACAGGTCCTTTACCTGTAGATACCTGTAGATACCGTATCTACATTAAGTTTCTACATTAGTACAATTATTAGCTATAGATGTAGGTGTGGTATTCATATGACTATGGCACATGGGGCGTAACTTCTGTTGGAGTTTTTCAGCCAGTGGAGGTATGCTGACATTTATACTTTAACCTCTCATTCAGTTGATTGTAATACACATATTAGCACTGGAAAAGGATGCCTTATTAGCCCACTTTAGTATCTGCATGCACTGTGAATGGGAGGCAGCAGTTGCAGATTGAGATGCTTCTTCACTGGCTGCAAAATGTGGGCAGTGAGTATGCATAGTATGGCATTAGGCTAAAGTCATTTTGTTTAATCATGTTGGTCAGAGGTGGTGGTAGCACAGAGGTTTCTTTGCATTCATAGGCACAGCTGCATTTGATTCAGAGCAGGAGGCAGGAGGAAGGCAGTGGTGCCGAGCACAACTATACCGTAGCTCATCCCATAGTTAGACAAGCTCTTCCTAAGGTAGTTAGGTAGCCATGTTTGTAAATAGAGGTCCTCCTAAGGTGGATAATCCCCCCCCCCCTTAGAATATATTTCTGCTAACAAAACAGTCACAACAAAAAGAAAGTGGTTATATACTGGTAATCTACCAAACATGGACCATAGATGGAGTACCTCCATTTTCCCTGTTCTAGCCCCTTTTTAGCTAAAAAAATAACAGATATATATATATATATATATATATATATATATATATATATATCTATATATATATATATATATATATATATATCTATATATATATATATATATATATATATATATTTTTCATGATGAAAAAGCTAAAACATATGTTTATTCCAAGCCCTATTCATTGAAGGCATGTTGAATTTATTAAGTGTCGACTTGTTTAATAAATGGAAATCTTTTTTAAATTATTCTTTCAGCCCCGACAAATGATTAGGCTTAAAACATACTACAGAAACCCTATAACAGCAAGGATCCATGACTCTAAACTGAAAAAAAAGTGATTGGAAGGTAAGCAACCCCTATTGGTTGATATGGATACTGACTACATGATTGTATGCAGAGAGACCTAATTTTGATCAAACAAGAAGCCCTCACTTTGTGCTGTTTGTGTTTTCTTATTGCATTGTTTCATTCGCCACCAGCTCTGTGCACAGGCAAAGTAAGATGGTGAGGTCCAGGGCCACTACTTTGGGCTGCCCCTATGAGTTTGTATTCTAAGCCTTGTAATATCTAGACGGATCTCTTGTTTGGCTTTGGTTCTGCAATTAAAATTACAGCTTTGTTTTCAATAAGCCCTTAATTCAGTATTGGAAAACAGTTCTATAAAAACATCCTGCAAAATCACACAACTGACATTTTTAAGACCTTAAACATCATGAATTAAATTAGATCTTATCTGGGTTAATTTAAAAAAAATGAACTTCAGAATTATACATTTAAGATCAAATGTGAGCTCTCAAGGTCATAAGGGGCCCTTTACAGCGAAATAACTATGTGTATGAGAATGTAATTAGGGAGCAAATGATATATTCTAGCAATAATCCTGCTGTTATTGACACCATCAGAATATTGTATCATAAGTAAATTTCAAAATAATGGCAGAAATTCAGAGCGGCATCAAAAGTGCTGGTCTAGATCTTTACATCCCATATTTCTATCTCTCTAATGTATAATCTGCTCGATTCTATGCTTCCTACTGTGGTGAGACAAATAAAAGAAATAAATTCTGAACAGCTGGCTAGAAGTGTTCTTATGCAGGTGTATAATAAAATGCAGCTTGTAAGAACTTAAAGCTGCTTAGTAATCAGGAATAAACATTTTTGCTGTGCTAGGCCTGCCCGAACCATAATAAATAAAACTGCTGGTATTCATTTATTTTTTTAGGGAAATGTATTTTTTAACTGTATGATCCATGCTTTCCATGTTAATTTAGAAAGTTCATTTTAAAGAGGTTTCTGTCCTTTTTTTCTTTCTGAATTTCACTTACACTTGTAATTTCTGTACTTCTGTATAGCATTGCTTGCAATTCTTAATATACCAAAAAAAGGCATTAATAGACAGATTATGGAAATGCACAAGGTTTGTAAACCCAAACATTACATCTTTCACAAATAACATATAAAAAGCTGGGCTGCAACTCCTTGCTTTATGTAATACAGAATGCAGACACATTTTGAGTGCAAAAAATACATTTTCATCATACATTAATATGTCTGAAGATTTACTTTGGCTGGTTATTGGTTTTATATTAATGTTATTTTCCTTTGGTCTTGTGACGGGTGGCGAGGGTAGGCGTTTTGCAGTTGTCATTATTGTGTTGTGTTACTGACTTTTGTATAGCTCCTCAGAGGATTCAGGACTAACCTAGAAATTATTAACAATGACTAAAACTCTTAGGTCAGTGTCATTAGGGTGCATCGATTGCAGGCAATCATTTGTTCCTTTTTTATGGAAACCATAGAAGCTATTATCAGCCAAAATGCTGTAATGCACAGCTAACTAGAAGATGGTCATGCATGCTATCAATTGGGCTCTTCCATACCAAATGAAGAGCTTTTATTGGACCATGTATATTAGCTTGACTATATTTGGATGATTTTTGGCAGATTTATTTATCGGCATGTTAGAAAACCTAAATGAGCAAGCATAGTACATTGATGCGGCCCTCTCCAGGCAGGTGTTTCTACATATTATGATGTCAAATTAATTATTCCAATTTGGCTTTACATGTTGGTGACAAAACTGAGTAAAATCCAATTGTTTCATGACCTTGTAAAAAAGCACATCTTACATTATGCCTAACTAAGCACAAACGCAGCCAGTGTGCTGTCTTGCTTTATTTATATATCTATCAAATTCTTAAAGGGTTTTCACAAAAATGATGTTGGTTGTGATGTTGCTCACATTTAAAATAACTCTAACCTTCACCCTGTACTCCGAAGAGACTAAATTCCACTGTTCTTAATAGATGTTCACCAGTGAAAATTCTGTTCCACCATTTCCCCCTATATTTGGGGGAAACCTAAAAGAATTTGTCAACCATACATATGATCACCACCTTATCCAAACTGTTCTTGATATCAAAAGGTAGCAGAGCAGACTTGGAGGTAGCCATGGGTATTTCAGCAGCATCTAGCCTGGGCTGATCCTGCAGGAGCTTCATCTCCCACCACATGAAGAAAGCAGCCAACTGGTAACCTAATGTATAGGTGCATCACAGACACTGGCTCTGACATATATGCTATACCCGGGGATTCACTAGTTCACCTGCCGTTGGCTGGGCTTGCTGTATTCTTCATTAATATTTTTGCAAGTTCCACAAAACCTTATAAGGGGGAGGGCAGTAAGACTATATACATGCATAGGGTAATTTGGAGGGGTTGAATTTAGGGTTTTTTTCAACCAAAATTACTGTAGAGGGTTTGTGTGTGCATACAAAAAAATAAATTCAATTAGAATACAATTCTTAGATGGACCTATGAAAAAGGAAAAACTAATTATTTTCATCATCAAGTTCCAAGGATTCTTTAAAAGCGAGAGTTCACTTGTAGCATAAAATCAGTTCATCATTATTAGAAATATACTGTGTTCTCTGTTTCATTTAATAGGTTCCTCAGGCTTCATATCATATCATAGATTAGATACAGTATCTACCTGGATATTCACTGGGTACCTCTTAAGCTGCCTAGTTATTGTATAATATACAGTCCAATCTGCATGATTATATACAGTATCAATGGCCCCCTAATGGATCATCTACCCACTCAGAACATAGTGGAATCACACCACAGTTTATGGGAAACAAATAATAACTAGACTTAAAGTTAACTTGCATTATTGCATTTATGGGATCGCTGGCTGTTTTAGTAACTGCGTATGCCTATACATACACATATACAATAAAACTAAATGATTCCACGGTACAATTTAGCTAGACTATTTGTGTAATCACAAATGGCCATACATAAATGTGTTTACGGTACATTGTACAAATGATATGACAAATTAGACTTTAGATATCCTGAAAGTTTGAGGTTAACTTTAAATAAATTCTGCCTACCCACACACTGATAAGGGTCTTTGAAAACATTTCGCTACAATTTAGCTTATTATAGTATTTGACTTGTTTCAAATACTTTACAGACCCGATAGTAGCGAAACAAGTTGCTAATACACAGTATGTGCATTTTTTTTAAAAAGAAAACGTCACACAAAATGTTCCAGGAAGTGGCAAAAAATAAAATGTGGGTTTATTTTGACAAAGACAAGTTCCACCAGCAGAGGGACAAACAGGCCTTAACCAAATAATTTTATGAACAAATACAGAGTTGACTTGTATGATAAAATATTATGACAATGATCTTTCCAACTTGCAATACTTGCGAAACCAGAAAAATAGAAAATATAGCAAAGCTTTATAGTTGTTGTTATTTTAAAATGCTCCTAAGAATTAGTGTTAGTTATGGATGTCACCTTGCCTTAGGGGACAGACAGCAAAATCTACACAGATGTAGCAATAGGCTAAAGGAGACTAGAACTAGCTCAAAGGTGAGCTCATTTTCTGCATACTGCTTTGAACACAGAGAACAAGCATAGATTGCTGAAGCAAAACTCCACCCCCTGTAATGACATCCTCTGGAGTATTTCTGGCAAAACCCATAGATATGATAGCTTTCATATTTTTCTTGACATAGTTCTTCAATAGCAAAAATGTTGATGACCACTGCAAATGTATCGATTTGCTTTTTTTTCCCCTTTCATTTTTTTACTCAATAGACCGAAATGTTATTTGTAGTTAGGGAAAAGGAAAGGAAGCTGGTGGAACAGTGTTGAATCTACGTCTTGGAAGCCTTGGTTATCAAACTCATTAATCTACATGTCAAGAGGCTAGGAATGAATAATTGTGTGTAGAATTTATCTGCCAACATGATAGCTACTTTTCAGCTTTCTCTTCAAAGCTCTTTCATTGCACTGGGCTTTATTATATTCTTTGTCTTTCCTATTTCTAGTCTGCTGGGGAGGTATAGAAATACAGGTCTCAGCACTACAGAGGACATTTTCTTTGAAACATGACATTGGTTATGTTTTTGCATACGCGTTTATTCTTTCTCATGCAGGAATATGCCATTGCTGCCTTACGTTGGCTGGTAAAAATAAGAAATAACATTAAAAAAAAAAGATTGTTTTGCATGATGTTATTATAATGAACAAATAAATATATGTGCACATAAATATATATATACATATAGTCACCAGTTTTAGCTTACATGTGCAACGTACGGTACAGTTGTTTAGAAAAAACATGTCTAATATACAGTAAATATAAAAGCTTATTTTTGTGCATGACATATTCTTACGAAACGACATTATTGATCACAGTGAATTCCTGATCAGTCTTGTAATTCAATTAGAATAATAAAAGCAAACATTGTTGTAGTGTGTTACAGGACTAGTGTTTGTAGGTAACCTTTTTACATTTGGGTTGTCAAACGTTTGCCTCTATCTGTATTTTAACTGATATTCCTGTTGGTTTTTTTTAAATTGAGGGCACTGAGGTGCTTCTAAAAGCTGTTCTTGGTCCTCCCCCTAAAAACTGAATGTTTCCCACTAATTGGGATAGCAACACCAATAGAATAGAATGCAGATGGGAGTTCAGACAAGTGCATGCTCCAGGATCACCAGCATACCTTGGCTTCTCCTAAATCTTGATGCTCAATATACAATAGTACCCTATCTAAAAACTCTGTAAAATGGTCCATTGCACCCACCATTGACCAGTAACATCAAAAAATGAAATTGTTTTAAAGTAATAAAAATATAAGTTAGTGTTGCCCTGCACTAATAAAACTGCTGTGTTTGCTTCTGAAACACTACTATTGATTATATATAGAACCTGCTGTGTAGCCATGGGGGCAGCCATTCAAAGGAGAAAAGGCTCAAGTTACACAGCAGATAAGCTCTGTAGAACATAATGGTGTTATCTGTTATCCATTATTTATCCTGTGCCATATAGCCGTTTTTCAATTTCGGCAGCTTGTTTATATGAACTATAGCAGTGTTTATGAAGCAAACACACCAGTTTTACCAGTGCAGGGCAACACTACATGATATTTTCATTACTTTAAAACACTTAAACAAAAAAAAGTTTGGCAGTGTTCAAGCAGTTCATACAAGTTTGCTTCATATTAAGCTCTAGGCTTCTCATGCACTGTTTAATCATCTGTGGTTCATTCTTCGCATTACAGGCTTTCTATTGTGTTCTGTACATATAATTCCAAATGGTCTGTGTGCCAATCAGTATCTTTAAATGGTTTTGGAATTATGTTTATACTGTATACTGTTATCATTGTTGAGTCGTTATTATTGATAGTATCCAGGGCATCAAGAACTCTGAACCCTTTGAGTTTGTATTACTCATCATCAATAAAGATAGCACATAGGTTTATGTAATCAAAAGCTAGTTTCGATTACTCAGATGCTTAGTGTGGTATTTGATTTTCACCTATAGCACAAAGCTCACCCATGTTTAACCCTTGGAAGTTTAACTATAATCATGGTTAATCAAGGTTAACTTTTAGTGTGTTATAGATAGGCATTTCTAAGATAATGTTCAATTGATCCTCATTATTTATTTTTTATAGTTTATGAATTATTTGGCTGACCCCATATAAATTTATTGTTATTACTACTTTTTATTACTCATCTTTCTGTTCCGACCCTCCCCTATTAATATTCCATATTCTCATTCAAATCAATGCATGGTTGCGAGGGTAATTTGGACCTTAACAACCAGATTGCTGATACTGCAAACTGGAGATTTGCCAAATAAAAAGCTAAATAACTCAAAAAACACAAATAATAAAAAATGAAAACCAATTGCGAATTGTCTCAGAATATCACTCCCTACGTCAAACTAAACGTTAACTCAAAGGTGAACAACCCCCTTTAAGTATTTTTGTGTTTCATTGCTCTGTCTTTATGCAGAGATGTAGTTGATATTGATGACTTCATAATGAATATGTGCCCCTATGTCATTTCCCCATAGGACACTGAGCTAGAATCAAGAATATTGTTTCCCTGTTTCCCTGTTTCCTTGGTGTATAAAGGGATTAGTCATCATCTTTCTCTTGGAACCCCTCAGTGAATTGATCATATGGTCCACAGTCTTTGGTAGGAAGTGCAACTGAAAATCAATTTGTGGCAGCAGGTCTCAGGCCTCAATAGAGGCAATGGTATCCCGTGAATGAGGGTTATCTAGAGGAGGTACAATGAGGAGCTAAAGTAGCATAATTAGTGATCATCCTACTATTTTACTTAGGTGTGTGTGGGGGGTAAGTTCTTTGGGTAAATAAACTACTAGCATAAAAACAAGTGTTTAGCCTGAGTTAAGAGGTGTTACCCAGTTGGCTGTTGAAGAGGTGCCATGTAATAAATGTTGCTGAGACATAAACATTAGTAGTAAAATCAGAGAGCAGCAGTGTGAAAATGTACATTGCTTCTGTCGTGGCACTTACATCTGCTTCTGTTAATAAATGGTTGTCGGTGGCACCCATCTGAGTATTCAGTTCTAAATAGATAAAACAGAGATGTTCCAGTAAATACAGAATAATGTTTTAGAGTACTGGATTCACTTCAAATCCTTTTTAGAAATGAGTGTTAAGATTATAGGCTTTTTAACAACAATAAAGCAAGTAACAAACATATTTCAACAAAATCACTCATTACCATTGTTGCAGCTTCACTGAGCCCCCAGTGTTTGTCGGCATTGAAGAGGTTGCTCTATTTATAAACCTTTACCATTTACCTTTCTGTGCTTTCTTGGCAAAACAAAGTGATTATTAACTCCTTGTCCTTTAATTAGCACACTGTGGCTTGCTAGGATTTGTTTAATCTGCCGAGATGTTCTGCCCCTTTTCTCCTTTAGAATAAAATGAGATAAGAAATACAGAAGTCAATCTGGCTGGAATTTAATTGTACAAGATATTGGCTGACTAACATTACTCTCTCTACTCGGTACTCATCCATCATTGATGGAAGTTATGCTTCAAGCCAATGATGAAAAAAATGAAGCTCACGTGGCTTTTACACATCATAAAAAAAGAGAATAAAATTAAAGGAGGAAAAAAAAAACCTGTGCATGTCAGATAGTGAGGGAAACACACAAGCTGTTTATTAAAGCTGAAACCAAATGTATTGTTTGCTACTGTGTTTGTCTCTGGAAAATTCACTTGTTTAAATGTCTTTTTCGTGTTTTATTCCCTGTAATGTATCTAAGCAGCTCGGTGTCATGATCTTGCAGGAAAACAGGTCTTCTAGTGAAAAGTCTGTCAGGGTCTGTTTAACTAATTTCAAATGAAGGTTTTGTAAGCACACTGCACCAAGTGTCCCTGTATGTATTACATTCTCTGTTTCATTTAAAGGTGACCTTAACATGAGGGCATCTTATTTATTTTTGCGGTTATAGATAGCTGGGGACAAAGACCATTTTTTTTATTGTTAATTCCTAGCCCAGCATCAAGGTCCTAGAGGGGTCCCATTTTAAATACAGGTATGGGATCCATTATCTGGAAACCCAGAAAGCGGCAAATTACTGATTGGCCAAGTCCCATAGATTCCATTTTATCTAAATAATCTAATTTTTTAAAAATTATATTCTTTTTCTTTGTAATAATAAAACAATACCTGCTGCTTGATCCCAAATAAGATATAATTACTCTTTATTGGAATTTTATTGGAACATTTTCAATTGTTTTTTAGTAGAATTAAGGTATGAAGATCCAAATTACAGAAATATCCCTTATCCATAAAACCCTAGGTACCAGGCATTCTGGATAACAGGTCCCAGATCTGTATATGATATTAAAAGAATGAGCCCCCCCAAGTTCAGCCAGCCATAAACCTTTAAAGGGCATATAAAGTCTAAAATAGGATAAGGCTAGAAATGCTGTATTTTATATACTAAATATAAACACGAACTTACTGCACCACAGGCCTAATCAAACAAATAATTTATGCTTTCAAAGTTGGCTACAGGGGGTCACCATCTTGTAACTTTGTTAAACATCTTTGCAAGACTAAGACTGTGCACATGCTCAGTGTGGTCTGGGCTGCTTAGGGATTGTCATAAACAAAGCTGCTTGAGTTCTGCATGGCTGGGAAGTAAGGCGGGGCTCCCCCTGCTGTTCATAAGTATGATTGTTTCCCTGCTCAGCAGTTAGGGACCATCTGACAATTCCTATCCACAGCAGTAAATGAAGGGAGAATTTCACTGCATACAGTCAGGTTTCTTATAAAAACTGTACACATTTTTTAATTAAAGTATATTGGCGATAGGTTTCTTTTTCATTAAAGAAAGTAAAAATGGGATTTTATTTTTTTGCCTTTACATGCCCTTTAAGGGACCAGATAGCGCTGGGAATGTATTGTTATATAACAGCATAGATATTTTAAGCCCTGGGAGAAATAACAAGATGCCACTGATTTCAATTGATTGTAACAAAATATATTATATAAAGCGATAGAGATATCATTGTTTTATTTCTCACTAGTTCTGTTGTGCTATTCAAGGCATATTTAGATGCTTATACCAGTGTGACATATCAGTTGACATGACTTGACCCTTATAATTTCTTTGTAACAAGCTGCAAAGGGGATTTGATAGCAGCTGTAAATGTTGAAAGTAGATAAAGTAGTCATCTAAGTGCAATGTAATACAGCTTTAATGTGTTCAGACCTCATTTAAATAGGTGATCCATAAGCCTTTCTGAAATGGATAGCCTCCTTTTTCTCTGAGACTATGAAAAGAAACAATACATAACCTTTCTGTAATTAAATTAACCATATGCATTGCTAAGAGGGCAAAAGGGCAGTTCCAAAAAACACAAGGTATACGCACAATTAAATTGGTTGCACAAGGAATATGAAATTGCATCTCTAATGCAATAAAAGAACCAGTCTTTCAACTTTATCTAGTTACATTGTAGGCCCTGCCCCAGATTTTTTTTTAAAAATTGGCTAAATATGTCCCTAGAACCCTCATGACTTCTTATCTACATAAAATTGTAAGATAGCATTGCATATACTAAAGTCAACAGAACTTTGGGCTTTTTTTCAGTATATTTTCTACCATGATTTTCTTCTCAGGTTTAAAAAGAGGTTTTATTGGGTTGGTGTAGCTTGCGAAATCAACCCCACAGTTTTTACTGTGGCATTTTTTATGAGACACACAAACTTTAAGGGGCTGATTTATCAAAAATTGAGTTCATGAAAAAAAGAAACCCCCGACGTGGAAAAAAAGTGTGACAAATTTTCCGTTTGTGTTTTTTCGCGGATAATAAAGTTGCATGCCAGCGAGAATCTCATTGTCCCATTCATTTTCAATAAGCTGAATATCTCAAATGTTTTAATAAACTGGGAAAATAAATAAAGTTGTTAGATAACATTCCCATTGACTTCCATACAACCTGTCCAACTTTTACTTGGCGAGTTTTTTTCTGTCGACTTTTCACATGCTATTTTCTTTCAATAACTATTCAAAATTTCGTAAAATACTTTTTTCTGCCTCTGTGGTTTTTTCTGCATTTTTCTCAAATTGAGAAACAAAAACGCCAACTCAATTTTTGATAAATCAACCCCCTAATATTCTGTTTGCTAAAGTATTTGGTTCTCACATTTGCAAGAGCCACCTTTTGCAGCAATAACAGTTTTAATTATGTTTTAGTGGAACGTGTGTTACAGCTCCAGATTCACTCCAGCTTGTGCTGATTAATCGGATGCAGCTTGTTCGCATTCATTTTCAAATAGTCTCATTGATTGTCAGCTTTTTGACATCATGGCTTTAAATTGGTCATTGTAGGTTTCAAGGCCTCTCAGCTCAAGAAGGTTGGAGTCAGGACTTAGGAGGAAGCTGGTGTGCAGACCATTGGAGATTGGCGATTGGAGTCCAATACATAGTACACAAGGGGTTAAGCAAATCATGGTCAAAAAGTCAGGACAAGCAACAATCAAAATAGTCAGGCGTTGAATCAGAAGGTTCGGGAACCAAAAATCAGTTAAATGGAAAATATAGTGCACCCAGATGAAACTATATTTGGGCATGGAACTTGGGACTTTGGCATCTTTTTAACTTTGAATTTCGTGCCCAACACGATGGCTTTGCATGCTTTTTGTTTCAAGGCCAGATTCTCTTACAGTATTTCTCTATATTTTGCACTATCCAGACTTCCTACTTTTTTAATAAAATACACAGTTCCTGCTGATGAAAAGCAACACAAAATTGAGGTCCTTTTTACCTTGCTGGCTAAAAGAGAACAAAGCACAGAGACCATTGTTTACCCTGTGAATACAACACTCCCTGCCTTCGGTAGCAATGTATTCATGAGGGGGATGATGCAGAAGCTATAGAAAAACATAGGTGCCCCTCCTCCCTCCCCATACCTAATTGTTGGGCAAACTAGTGGGTGCAGATTGCAATGGATACTGTACTTAATACTTGCCCTAGCTGCTGGAGCTTTGCTTTGTACCTTGTGACAAATGTTTTATCAGATATGAGCTGCAGAGCACAGCCAGACCATAGTTTTTTTTTAAATACGCACAAAGGGGTGCACTTTTGTGCCCATTAGTGTGGAGTCTGGAGTGTCAGCGAACAACCACCAAACAACTATTTTCCCTCATGGGAATTGTAAGTTGAAGAGACATACTGCTATAACTGCTGGCTGCATAAAATACTCTATATACTGTAAATACAAGTGCATTTCAGTATAAACAAATAGAGAATTCGGGCAATACAACAGTATTTGCTGTTAAATATGTTTTCATAATGCAAAGTACATATATGCAATTAGCAAACCCTCCTAACTGCACTTTTAGCAATTCTCTTAACCACAAGTGACTGCTTTGCAGCAGCTGCTGTCTACAGGAGATATTAACCTTCCCACAAAATTATTTTTTACAGTCTCCTTGCTCCAAAGTAGATGTACCAGACTTATAATACAGGTGCAAGCAGATTCTCCAGTGATTCTGCAAGGGTCATGTCAGTTAAGTCAGAATATGACATTTTTGCTTGCCAATGTTATACTGTAATAACACGTCAGGAATGTGGCTATAATGCTGTTTAGTATTTAGGGCTTAAAGGGGACCCGTCAGCCAAAAAAATTATTCAAAATCCTATTTTATCAGATTAGTCAAGCAAAATGAACTTTAATTACACTGTATAAATTATCTGAATCTTGTTTCCTTCAGTCTGGGAATTCATAATTATAACAAGCAGGCAGCAGTCATTTTGTGGACACTGTTATTAAGACAAGTCTTGTATCATCTCAGAATCTTGTTTGGGCACCAGAATGGGGGACCTGATGTCCATCCCCATGTCCTGACCACACAGTTATATGGTAAAGAGAACTTGGGGAATGTGGGGAGCATTGACATCTAAGAAGTGCTGAATGGAAAGTGAAAGTAATTGTCTGCCCCGCCTCTATGCCACGGGCATAGAGGAGGTGCAGACAATATTTGATTGACAGCTGAAATTTTTAAATGAGCTTACAACAGCTATGAATGCTTAAATAAAAAATAGAAATTGTATTTCATGTTTAATTTGAAAAGGACTTTTATTATACAGATTTTTGTGTCTGGGTGACAGGTCCACTTTAAAGCAGTGTTCAGTCCCTTCAGTTGCAGTCATACAAAATCAGGAGGAGAGATCAAGTAAGAAGAGAACAGGTTAAAGTCTGAGTGAAAGATTTTCTTTATTAACTGGGCCATTGTCCATAGAGGACCCGGAATAAGTTTTATTCTACACTGTTGCTTTAAGAATTCTTAACCCTCAATAATATGTTATACTAGAATGCTACAACTCCTGCCACTTAGATGAGACCGATATAGAATCAAAATAACTACGGTATGTGCTAGATTTTGTCTCTTTATTCAGAAAAATACAGTTTTTATATATACTTTTTTAAATAAATAATCTGTATGTAAATTAATATTTTAACATATTATTGCCTATACAGTACTTGATACCAAAATTGGTTTTTTTTTGGTTGTTAATTAGCTCACAACAAAGGTTCGATCCCCAATCTGGATGCAGACTTTAGGATGACCTTGAAAAAAGTCACTTTTTTCCTTTGGGTCTTAGTTTATCCAACTGTAAATTGAGTGATATTAAGAGTTGGTAGCTCTTTTAGCCAGGCAACATATTGTGAAATTTCCTCTGCAAATCATTGCCAGCAAACTCTTCAGATATAGGCTTTTGTTATTTGGAGCATATTTGTTAGTAGAACTTTGGTGGACCGCAATACAGCTGCAACAGATGTGACCATATGAAGAACAGTATTTCTATTTAAGCCCTGTGGATATATCAGCACACATCTATGATTCAATTTGCTATGATTTATGTACTTGGCTTCACTTTGCTTTATGCTGAAATGATAGAAGTGAATGGAGAAGAAATAAAGAATGGAAAGAATATTATTTCTACAAGATTTATTTGTAAGAATATGTCTCTCGTGTATAAGTCTAACCCAGTAACAAGAGTGCCAGTCCCATAAGTGGTGCCATGAATCCTTTTTATTTAATTTCTTTTATCCCTGAAATAGCAACTCTAAAGCTTCCTCATTTTTCCCTTTAATAATATTTCAATAAATATAAATGTTATTCTTAGAGATTAAAAACCAATAACCTCATCATCTTTATTTATAAAGGCACCTTGTACTAATGATGGGACAGATATCGACCCTGGCTCTTTTTAGCCCAAATGTGCTTTAGTGAGCAATTATGCTCACAGTAGCCCTGATTTTATGATTTAAGGTAGAAACCTAACTATTCCTTTTATGAATATGTTAAACTACATTTTTAAGTAGATATATGACCAGTTTGTAATATTCTTCACAACATTTAAAAATATTTTCTCGAAACAGCTAAACCAATAAAAAGTGGAAAGGCGTTTTGCTTTCTTATGATCAGAAGGTACAGAACAAGAAAAAAAACATTATTCCATGAATATTACATAGTCACTGCTCAAAGTTATCACTTTATTAAAATGTTGATTGTACATATAAAACTCAACCAGGCCCCACATTCATAATTATCACTGACAATCTTTAACATTAGACAAAGCCCAGAAGTAAAGCAATATTGCATCTCTCTATCTCATTTATCTTTACTGCTTATGGCCCCTCTGTGGTCAACATACTGTGAGTTTTGTGGACATTTAATTATGAACACATCATAAATGTGGCTGACAAGGCAGAAGCTGGATTCAGATGCTCCTGGGATGAAGCCTATAGTCGGGAAACTGGTTAGAATCACAACACTTTGTTGCAGTTATAAGTATAAAAAATGTCTGTGTTTCTTCACCAAAGGGAATTCTAAAGTAAAATGCAGATCCAAGATTTACATATTTAATTAGGAAATCTTCCAGTCTAGTAATGATGAACTGATCAAAATCTCCGTAATTCCGCCCATCATTCATCTAAACGTTTGGGACTAACAACGTTGTGCGTGGTTAACTGTGATAAGTGCAGCAGCAAAACTAAACTTATATTAGAAGTCACCACTAATGATTCAGTTTGTATCCTGCCATGGATGAACTGTAGCTCCATTATCTATGAATAAAAAAGCTGCTATCCTAAAAAAAGCAAAGCAATATGTCGCAGTTTAATTATAATAAGGTTATCAGAGTAAAAGTGAAGTGCCAATGAAATGTAAGCTATAAATACACTAGATATACAAAAGAGAAGTTTAAACAAATGGTTATTTCTCCATTCAAAGCAAATGGAGTGATTTTGGCCATCGAATGATCAAAGTAAAATTGAACGATCAAAGTAAAATCGAACGATCGAACTATTAAATCGTTCGAATCAAACGATTTTATCGTATGATCGAAGATTTTTACTTTGACTTCAAAAATGCTGTAGGAGGTCCCCATAGGCTAACATAACATTTAGGCAGGTTTCATTTGGCGAAGTTTTGAAGTCAAAGTTTTTTTTAAAGAGAAAGTACTTTGATTATCGAATGGTCGAATATTCGAACTATTTTTACTTCGAATCAAATTCGAAATAATTCAAAGTCGTAGTATCCTATTCGATGGTCGAAGTATCCAAAAATTACTTCGAATTTCTAATTTTTTTACTTTGAAAATTCCGTCGAATTCACTTCAACCCTTGATAAATCTGCCCCTTACTGATGAAATACAATATTTAGAGGCCCATTTATCAAAGGTCAAAT
This sequence comes from Xenopus laevis, assembly GCF_017654675.1. Taxonomy (NCBI): domain Eukaryota; kingdom Metazoa; phylum Chordata; class Amphibia; order Anura; family Pipidae; genus Xenopus; species Xenopus laevis. The sequence goes on from NC_054378.1 coordinate 51,424,709, forward strand.
TTCGAAATTCATATGAAATGTTTGTAATTTGAATATTATCATGATTCGGGGGAGTCTATTTAAGAAAAAATTTGAATGTCTAATATTCAATCGAATGGTTCTGAACCGAAAATTTGAATCATATTCAATTTGTATTCGATTCGTATGAATCAAGTTTTTCTCCCGAAAACCCCCTCAAATGTCAGAAAGGCTATTACCATCTCTAAATGGCTCGACAGACATCTGCCATTGACTTGTACATGAACTTGCCAGGTTTTAAGTGGTGAATATTTGAATTAGGACTGTTTCGGTCGAGGTTTGATAAATCTCACATTCGAATGTACATTTAAATATGGAGATTCAAATGTGTGTGTATTTTGAAACTCGAAAATTCGAATTCAAATTTACTATTCGACCCTTGATAAAACTGCCCCTTAATGTACACTGTTGTTCTATTTGTCATGCTGCAGAGGACAGCTCTGGTTCAACACCAATACACACATAGGAAAGATGTTTTTGATGCTCATATGTTTCATCTTCATGCTGGACTATGGTTTGGTGACTCCATTCCCAAAAACACAGACATCATTATTATCTGCTCCTTGCCTTCCATATCAACCAATGGGATTGGAGCCCATGCCCGTCTATCTATGAAGCTGTACAGGCACTGGGCATAGTGGAAAGGAGCTTCTTTAATGGGGTAGGGCAATGTATATGCTATTGCAGTTCTTAACCATAATCTTATTTTGCCTTCCCATGGACTCCAATGCAGTTTGGTTAAATTTTTCAGTTTCTGCAAACATACAAGTAGGAGACTGCTTAAGATGGAGTGTTGCAATTAACCCATATGGTATTCCTTAAAATGTAATTTTAGAAGCAAAACTTTGGTTACTTCTGAGGATTCCAGTTGTTTTGTTTGCAATAAGGATAGGATCTCCTTACTTAAATCTGATGTTATATAAAACCACATAAGCCGGTGTAAAACCTTGTACTGATGAGATTCAGGGCCAAGCCAGTTTGTAGTTGAGGTGTGAGCAGTGACTGTTGGTCATCAGTGACTGACAAAACCTTTTCGTGAGCTTTGGCCTATAGATTATTCCATGAAACTGGATAGTTAGGACTGAAATTTTAGTAGGATTCCTACTGTTTTTTATAAAAACTAGGAGAAATTCTTCTCCTTCAAAATGTGTTAAAGGAACAGTAACAAAAAAAAAAGAGGTTTTTTTTTTAGAATGAATAGATAATATATAGGGTTGGGCGAATTTGACCCGTTTCGTTTCGCCAAAACTTAGCCGCTGGCAAAATTTCGCAGACGCCCATTAAAGTCGCCTGGCGAATTTATATAAACGTGCATCTTTTTCTTTCTGTCGCACAACGCCATAAGTCTATGGGCATCAATTCCGCAGCGAAACAAGGCGAAAAAATTCGCCCATCCCTAATAATATAGTATTGCCCTGCACTGATAAAACTGGGGATTCAGAAACACTACTATAGTTTATATTAACAAGCTGCTGTGCAGCCATGGGGGCAGCCATTCAACTACAGGATGCAAGGTAGATATCAGGTGAGCTATGTAGAATCCCATTGTATACTGCAAGGCTTAATTGCTGTGTAACCTGTGCCTTTTCTCCTTTTTCAGCTTTGAATGGCTGCCCCCACAGCTACCCAGCAGTTTCGTTAAACCATAGTAGAGTTTCTGAATCAAACCCACCCGTTTTGCCAGTGCAACAGGGCAACACTACATTATATTTTAAATACTTTAAAACACTTTTTTGGTGTTACTGTTCCTTTAAGTATGTTACAGATAGTGTATAGACATATTTTATAAACTGCCCATCCCCTCCATTGGGGCTGCTGGGAATACCATGATGCAATTGTATATGTAGGGGTTCGGTAGGTGCGAGTGTGATAGCAGGTGCGGGTGTGAGTGGAGGCTGCAAATTTTGCACCCAGGATTGTGGGACTATATTTGGGAAATGTCTTATGTATGCTGCAAGGATTAGTGTGTTGTGTATCTTCCACAAAAAGATGTGTAAATGTGTAAATACCACTGGTTTTCATTGCAATCCATACCAGCCATTGAACCCTAAACAAAATGTAAAAGTGGCTGAAAATTATTATGTTTAATAACACTTATCAATCCCTGTATTAGTAGCTTCAATTTACCCCAGTGAATAACCATTTTAGAAAAGCAATGTTAAGAATGCAACATATTAAAAGCAGCCCTGTGAATAACTAATAATAATAAATAATAGTCTTATATATTGACTACCTATGGCAAAGCAATCAACACTGGCCACTGAACCAGATACTGCACATATTACAAGTTGCCACAGGACTCCTTTTTTACCATTAGGTGTCACTAAGTTATTTTATACGTTGCAAAAGATTGAACGAGTTAATTTATAGCATTGAATTGAACAATGTAAACATAATAAAAATGTAAATGATTCCTAATTAAGAACACTTTCATACAACATAATGCTATAGATTGCTTTGCAGTGCTTAGTGTTTTTGTTCTTAGAAATTCTCTATTCAAGCCCTGTTCTATCATCAATGAAGTTCAAATGAGATTGTTTTTATTTTATAGGGGCACCTCACAATATTCAAGGCCAAATTATTTCTGAACCATTGTAAACCTTTTAAAGTTGAATAACAGTGTTAAGCATTGATTCAGGACTCCACTTCATGCATATTTAAAGGGGGAACTCCACAAAAACTTAAGCTTTTTGAAAAGTAAACATAATTTCAAGCAACTTTGCAATATACATCAATTAAAAAATATGCAGACTTTTCACGATTTTTAATGGTTTCTGACAGTTGCCTAAGCCTAGTCTCCTGCTCTTCAGCTGATCTCTCTGACTAATTTGCTGAGCTGGCTGACTATTGTTACTTTGTATAAACAGCCATCTGTCCTCAGCCTGCATCCTCCAAACCCCACAACTCCCTGCACACGTGATTTCAATAAGGAAAGGAACATCACAGTGCAATGCATTGTGGGTTATGTAGTTCCTACATGATGTCTGTAAGCTGTGGAAAAGTTGTAACATCAGTGTTTAGTCCCTCCTTCCCTGCCAGGATTTCAAATGATGCAGAAAGAGAAGAACCACTAAACAGGTGGATTTCAGCATAGAAAATGGCATTTTTTTCATATTCAAAAATGTGTTTATTGAAATAAAATATTCAAAACATGTATAGAAGCATTTGTTACATGAATCACATTGCACCAATAAACAAGAGTTCAATAAATGCAAAAGTTGTCGATGATACACATTACAAAACAGAGAAATAAAATACAGAAATGGAGAATAAAAAAAAAAAATATAGAAAAAATTGAACAAAAAAAAAGGAACCAAATAGATAAGTAAGGCAAGGCAATACGTCCATAGAAAATAATCTACAATACACAGCATCGCTTTCAAGCTACAGTGTATCAATGAACACTTGCTTCCCCCGTATTTGCTATAAATTGCATCCACAAAAACCAGTTGGCCGCAAATTTCTCATGGGTATTATTGATATAAGCCGTCAGTTCTTCCATACGATACATTTCACTCACCACTTTATACCATTCCTCTCTAGTAGGAGGCATTAAACTCCTCCAATGCATCGGGATTAAGGATTTAGCTGCCAACAGGAGCTGTATTAATAATTTTGACCTGGAAGGGTCAAAAGAATTAATATTATGAAACAATAATAGGGTTGATGGAGATTTAGGCAGTTGAATTCCAGTTATGTTCTTACAGTCTGATATCACATTTACCCAAAAAGAGTTTAACACAGAACAATTCAGCCAGATATGGGACAGAGTCCCAGGTTCCATTCTGCACCGCCAACATAAATCATCTGGACACAAACCTATCTGTTTCAGCCTCACTGGAGTTCTATACCACCGGGATAATAATTTAAAGGAGTATTCTTGATATTTATTACTAATAGAGCAGCGGGAATTAGTTCGGTAAATAAAGGCCCATTCAGAATCAGTAAAAGTCGTTTCCAATTCAACCTCCCATTGACGTACATAAGATGGTTGGTCTTTGCATTTTAAGCTATTTATTAACTTATAAAATATAGAGATCTGGTGTAGAATATTCCCCTCTCTAGCACAAAGGGATTCAAAGGTAGTCAGGTCCCTGGCCACCACTCCACATAATTTTAAGTCCTTCACCCAATGAGAAAGCTGCCTAAATCTCCAGAAATCTTGTATGGACCACAGCTCTTTTTGCTGTACTACTTGGGACAATCCTCCCGGCTGGGTTAACAATAAATGTCTCAAATTAGGCTTTGAAATTCCAAAGGCTTGTTTAAAACCGTTGTCATGTAAACTAGGCGGGAACTCAGGATTGTTATACAACGGCAAAAGTGGCGATGGAAACACCGTTAGCTGAAGTTTGCGGTTAAGCTGTTTCCAGGTTAAGAGGGTAGGATTTATTAATACATGAGGACGTATCCCCTTAATAGAGTGGCTAATATCTTTGGCCCATGGTAAGGAGTGCAGGGTATGATCCACCCAAGAATCCTCCATTTGTCTCCATTGTAAAACAGAATTTGGGTCTGCAAATGTTCGGATTCGCGACAAAATACTGGCCTGATAATACGATTCCAGATCGGGATAACCAAGCCCTCCAGTCTGCCTTGTTTTATGAAGCGTTAAAGTCTTCACTCTACCCCTCTTCCCCCTATTAATGTAGTCTCTGATCATAGTATTAAACTCTTAAAAAAAGTTAGGAGGAAGATGGATAGGGAGAGTCTGAAAAAGATAAAGAAACTTAGGAAGAACGGTAATTTTTACAGTGTTAATTCTACCTAGCCACGTAAATTGTTTAGTTCCCCAAAGTTTTAGAGTTTTCCGAGTCTCTTCTAATAGGGGCTTGTAATTTAAATTGTAGAGTTGTTGGCTGTCAGACGAAACCCGGATCCCCAAATACTTTATACATAAAGGTGGAAATTTAAAGGCAAAGTTAGATTTCAATTGTTGCTGCAGTGGAAACTGCATATTTAAGAATAGTGCCTCTGACTTATCCATGTTGATTTTATAATTAGACAATACCCCAAAATCTTTCAGTTCTCGCAAAAGGTTAGGTAAGGTAATCAGTGGTTGTGAAATAGCAAATAAGAGGTCGTCCGCAAATGCCGCAACTTTATAGGTATCATTCCCAATCGTTACCCCCAATATATCCGGATTGCGTCTGACAGCGGTTAACAAAAACTCCATTGTTATCACATAAATAAGTGGGGAGAGAGGGCATCCCTGTCTCGTCCCATTCCTTATCTCAAATGGGGGAGAGAGAATCCCATTGACTCGAACTTGTGCAGACGGAGCAGTATAGGAAGCCATAATTTTACACCTGAACTTAGGCCCAAACTCCAAACTTTCTAATGCCAAGTCCAGAAAGTCCCAGCTAACTCTATCGAAGGCCTTCTCCGCATCTGTCGAGAGAAGCAGAGAAGGCCCTCCTTGTACCCGTAGCCATTCAATCCAATTGAGAACTTTATAAGTGTTTTCCTTCGCTTCCCAACCTAAAACAAAGCCTACCTGATCTCTATGTATAATCATAGGGAGAATCGGTCGTAAGCGCTGGGCCAGAATTTTGGTGAATAATTTTAAATCCTGATTGAGAGAAAATGGCATTTATTCATACTTTTTGAAGAAACAGGTAACTGTGATTGGTATATTAGGGGTTTCTGTGTTATGTGGGCCTCTATATCACATTTTGGTTTGGATGCCAGAGTTCCCTTTAAAAACCTACAGTTTTCAAATCAAATTTCCATTTTAAGAGCTACCCTGTGTCAATATGGGCAGCACACTTGCACCTAAAAAGTACTTGCAGCTGTCACTCGCAAGGCGAACACCTGAAATGATGTCAAGCAGACATCATGACGTCAAATTACATGAGCAGTTGCATTTATTTTGGCGCATTAAATGCAATTAGCAGATGTAGCACAGTTGCACCGAGGTAATAACCCTGTTGCATCCACAATATCGCTAAAATTCTGTGCAAAAACTCTGCATTGTGGGGAAAAAAATTTGGCAATTGCATTTTGTATACTGCATTTAGGTAAGTAAATGTGCCCTAATGTCTTTTTATAGGCAGTAGAAAGGGCAGGCGTTAGGCAAAGAAAGTCCAAGTTCAAGGTGAGAGTAGGTAGCAACGAAACAGAGTCTGTGAGACACAGGCCAGTGGTCAAAACCAGTGAGTCAGAGGTATAAGAGGGAAAAGGCCAATGAATGGACCGACTTAAAGGAAAACAGGACAGCAACTGTAGGCTTGATCCCAGCAAGGCACTTAAAAAAATTATTCCAAATCCTATTTTATCACATTAGTCAAGCGAAATAAACTTTAATTACACTATATAAATTATTTGAATATTTTTTCCTTCACTCTGGAAATTCATAATTCTAGCAAGCAGGCAGGAACCATTTTGTGGACACTGTTATTAAGGCAAGCCTTGTATCATCTCAGAATCTTGTTTGTGCAACAGAACGGGGGACCTGAGTCTGAGGAAGAGCCGAATATTTAGGCAACAAACGCATAAGTCCAGCGCATCCCCTGCACAATATTTCTACCACTTAGAGTGTTTTAACAAAGCCACTTTTATGAAGTGATATTGGTTCTCCATGGAGGTCCGGAACAGCGACGGTGTATGCGGGAATTCTTTTAGCTAGAGTAGAGTGGCCGGCATCTTGTGAGAGCAGCATCTGGACAGGAGGGCATGCAAGAGCTCCGATGCGGATTGCATCTGATATAAATTTTTATTGACCTGATGTCCATCCCCATGCACAGGTTACACATGTAAATGATAAAGAGAGCAGGGGGAATGTAGGGAGAGCAGTGACATCTAGTAAGTGCTGAATGGAAAGTGAAAGTAATTTTCTGCCCCTTAAATGGGTTTACAACAACGATGTATGCTTTGATTGTCTAGTACACCAGAGAGACCAGACAGTTTTCTAAATCCTCTTCAGATTCATCGCTTCAAGCCATGCATTACCAAACTGTCAAGGTGGACTTTCTAAGAGAGACTGAAGCACAGGCTCTGAAGCTCAGACTTATGTCTGAATGGGGTATTATTTGGGAAAAAAAAGCTTATTATGAATTCTAGATAATCCTGAAAGCCAAAACAGGTCAGTTAAGGACAAACACTAGATATTCTTCATCGTAATGCGTGCTACTGCAATGTTTTCATATAACTTAACAGTATTGTGTGCTCAGCTACTCCTCAATTATTCCCCTCAAAGAGTTCTCCAACCCTAAAGTAAAAAACAAAAACACAGCTCTAGAAGTCTTAGAACATAGTTATTTTTATACATGAAATAGCTTTTTCACCAAAGCGACAAATGTTAATTTTACACAAATATGGGAGATCTGTTGTGTAAAAAATGGATAAAAAAAAGGGTGGATGGGAAATATACCGGTACATTGGGTTCTGAAAAGGTGGTTATTATAATATCGATGTAAGACAAAACTATATATTTATCTCCCTCTTACCATGTATACCCTAGCTTTTACTAAAATATGCCTTTTACTTTCCAACACTTTTCCACCATTTTTCTGGCTTAAATCATTTTATACCATTTTATAAATAACCCCCTATGATTTATGGTTAATAGCTGCAACTAAAATCCATGATAACATTTAGATCACATTAGTAGCAATTAATTGTTGCAGGGTGATTCAGTAAAATGTCTGCTGTCCAAGGTGCTGAACAGCAAAACTTTCTACACCCACATCCATCAACGAACCAAAAAAGAATTCTCCTGATGATATATATATATCCATATGTATGTGTAATGTCTGTATAGCTTTATATACAGTATTTACATAGCATTACTAGGATATGCAGTGCTGTACAATTTTACCATATAGAAGAGGAGTACACAAATGGATTACAAGCATTTTATTAAATAAGTATACAGAGATTAAGTGCAATGTGGTAAGAGAAACAGAAGGTAATAGGTAGAGAAGAGGTATGTTGCAGCTTTATTTTTGGTTGGGTACCTGCAGCTGTGAGTGTTGTCAGTTTAATTTGTGTATCAGAAATTCTCAATCAATAGCAGATCCAGGGGCTCCCATACGTGTACCACACTTTGAATGCATAACATATAACATCTATGCATGTAACTTTATGCATACAGTGGGGATTTGAGAAAAGACTTGATAATTTCATTAAGAAAATGAGCCATTTGATCAATGTTTATCAATTGTACCCATAGCATCTGTAAAAAGAACTTTGTACTTTTATCTATTCTTTCAGTACTGGCTTACCTTGCACTGAACAGTTAATGACCCATCTAATGTATTCCAATTTGCCTTTATGCTGTCAGTATCTCAGTGTCCAGACAAAAAGTACAGTACTGTTCACAATGGAAGGTGTTAATTATTTCTTTCTCTCTCACTCTCTCTGACTCCAAATGTAATGACCCTTCTCGTTTTAGATTCTTACCCTACATATACCGTTTGTCCTCTGATATCATATAAATAAGGTAATCTCAGGACTAACAATGAGGCAAACTGCCCATAAATTGTACAATTTCTTATTATCAAAGAATGTAAAGCACTAATGGTAATTTATAGCTTAAAAATCAATTACTCTATAAGAGCTGGATATTTCAGAACATAATGGATAAGGAATTAGGCTGGAAATAAAGATATGTAGACTGCTTCTCATCAGTGGGCAACTTGAAGGACAAAAACATGTTCTCAACAGGGGAACAGGGAAAGTTTCTTAGAATGGGAATTTGTCTGTGTTTTGCCGAGAATGGCATTATGAAAAGTGACAGCATTTTGATACAGCAGGAATAGAATGAGCTTAATACAGGTAAGAGAATTTATAATGTAGATAAAAAATAGAATTACGCTTATCATTCTTCTATGCAGAAGGGCACACTGGAGACATGTGACTACAGATCTATCAGCGTCTTGTGTACAGTTTTTTAGGTTTTCATTAAAACATTATAGCATGGCAGTATCTCACAGAAACATAAGACTTTATATAGCAAACAGAAAGGCAGACGTTCAATTATCAGTTGCCACACTTCAGAGACGTGGAAGGGAATTTTCAAACAGGTTTTGGTATGCAGAATTTTCTTTTGCAATGTGCATGCCACGCAAATATCCAGCTCTTTTGATGCACAGTGCTCAATGAGCCACTTGTGTATTAGCCTGTGCTATAAAGTAGAAATACATTCATCCACTTGTTGTATGCAAATGTTGTACTTATTTTAGTATACAATTCTGTGTCTTGTTGCTGTGCATCTTCCTAGAGTATAAACATTCAGGAAGAGATAGTGGACGAAATTCATCTTTAAAGCAATATGACAATGTAAGTGTATCCTTTTGTGGTGGTACTGTATCCACATATTTCCCCCTTTTCAATGAAGAAAGTTACATTAAAAAAACAAAATAGATATCATTTATTTCTAAGGGAAATCAATGTAGAAACTTCTGGGATAATTGGCCTATCTAGAGTACTAAGTTCTGGCCACAAATGAAGACCGGTCAGTTATTTGATGACGCAGGTACTAGTGTTCAGTTTAGAACTCCAAGAACAATGGCACCAACAGTAAACCAGCTTCAGTTAAGAAGACCAGGTTGAGGGAACAGCAGATGAATGTATTGCTCCAGTCTTGGTCACTAATTGTCAGGGATAGGTAGGGGGCACTGTGGAGGAAGACATGGGAAGGGTGAGTCCTTAAAGGAATTGTTCATTATAACAATAAAAACTGGGTAAATAAAAAATGTTTCTAATATAGTTAGTTAACAAAAAATGCAATCTATAAAGGCTGGAGTGACTCGATTTCTAACATAATAGCCAGAATACTACTTCCTGCTTTGAAGCTCTCTTGGTTCCACTGATTGTTTACCAGTCAGTAACCAATCAGTGACTTGAGGGGGGAGGCACATGGGCTATAACTGTTGCTTTTGAATCTGAGCTGCATGCTAAGGATTAATTGCAAACTCACTGAACAGTTATGTCCCATGTGGCCCCCCTTCAAGTCGCTGGCTGACTTAGATTTAGAGAGCTGAAAAGCAGGAATTTGTATTCTGTTCTGTTATGGTACATATGTAGTTATTCCAGCCTTTATAGATTACAGTTTTGGCTAACTAACTATATAAGAAATGTTTTTTTTATTTTGCACAGCCTATCTATTTATCCAGTTTTTATTTTTGCACTTAGCTGTTCCTTTAAGGCAAGAGCCAGGCAGGAATAAGGTGACGAGGACAAGGAGTCTGGTGAAATAATGATGGAGCAAATGAATACCAGGATGGAGTAGGCAAAGACTCAAACAGGAACAGAACAGGACAGTGTGGTGAAGAAACAGGAGCAAGAACAGGATCAGATCGGTATGGTGCAGGTGAAGCGAATCAGACCGGAATAGGAACAGGACCTTGCAGGACTGGAACAGGAGCAGGACTGGAACAGGAGCAAGGTGAGGACGAGACAATGTCAGGACATGGCAGGGAACTAGAGCTAGAGAACCAGAGCCAGTGACAATGCCACAGTGCTCAGGTTAGGCCAATGCGTAGGCACTGGAAGGCTGACCTTATATAGGGCAGAGTCAGCCCTGAGTGACTGGCTCCAACCCACCAATAAGGATGCTGGGGTGAGATGGCTAATTCTGAGACCCAGCCAAAGTATAAATAAGATCTTGCTGGCTGCTCTCCTGGCCCGGTGGTTAGGGATAGCAGACAGTAACGAGGAGCTCCCAGGATCAAACCCCAGCAGAGCTTTACTCTATTAACCCAGTAGGCACAGCTTCTTCATAAGGTGGTCAAAAAGTCTGTAAAGTGAATAAAAGTAAGGGTGGGTTCCTTAATGTACTACATTCAAATACATTTATTAACTAATAAATTGCACTTATAAGATTGCAGTGACAAACTTGCTCATCAGAACGCAGTGCAGCAGAATAGACTTCATCAGAGGCAGACAATATTCTCCAATGCTTTTTACCTACTGCAGCAACTGACTATAAATGTGGGAGGAAGAGGAAACCATCATCCATCAACTGACACTAGTGCCCAAAAGGAAGACGACTGCTCATTTAGCAATTCTTCCATGTGGAGGAGAGGAGCACATTCATTACTGTAAGTGGTGTTTGTGTCTTAATGAGGTTCTTTGGCCTTTTCTATTTGTCTGAGCCCTAATCAGATATCTGTCACAATGGAACAGTTTTGATCCTACAAAAGGGCCAAAATGCTACCAGGTCAACTTAGAGTGTCAACCTATATCAGCCTATGTATGTTGAGCTAATGCTGGGCTAAAATCACATGACTGGAAGAATGTAGATAGGCCCAAATATATGAAAGCTAACCAATATGTTTCCAATACTACAATCAAAATAAAATCAATTTTTCCTACGCCTGAACTTTTCCATAGCAGAATGTTTCAGTCATGGACCTGGTAATGATGTGTTCCCTTATTACTAGTCATTAGGGATGGGCGAATTTTTTCGCCTCGTTTCGCCGAAAAAATGACGCCCATAGACTCGTATGGCAGTGTGCGTTAAAAAAAAAAAGACGCGCGTCAAAACAGTTTCGCCGCGCGACAAAATGTTTTTGACGCCCATAGACTTTAATGGGCGTCTGCGACATTTCGCCGGCGGTGAATTTTTGGCGAAGCGAAACGGGTCAAATTCGCCCATCCCTGCTAGTCATGAGTGAATGTTTTTCTCCACGCATGGATTCACAACGAATCTCCGTGTTTCGCCGCCCACTAATTTTTTCGCAAAACTGTGGAGAAAATTTGCCAGTGTCAAAAAATTTGTCGCCTATTGACTTCAATGCGTTTCTCACATTTTTTGCAGTTTTACCAATGTTTCGGCAAAAAGGGACAGATTCACTCATTATTACTAATATCTGGTAATTTATTCTTACGTATTAGGCCGTTACTTTTATAGGGAGCAAATAGTAGTTTCCATACAATGAAGGTGGGTTACCAGATTCACTCTCGATATAGTGAAATGTCCTCATACAAAACAAAAATTAAAATTATACACATAACAGGTTCCAAGAAAGAAAGAAAATGGGTCCCCTGAGTAAAAAAAAAAAAGGTCTATGGGATTCGTCTATTGGATAACCTCAGCACTAGAGAACTTTTGCGCTGTTTTGCCAGGTGAATTTCTGCTCTGGCGAAGAAGCAAATATTCGGTAATTCATGAAAATGTGAACGTTTCTATTCATTACCCTTTTTGCCAAAGTCTAGTTCTCCAGGTTCTGAGTGGTGAATTAGTGAAGTAAGCTTTTCAAAATGAATGACACTGACATCATATCCTGTCTTGCAACAAATACATTGTGTCCAGACTCCAAAACGCTGGAGTTTTGTCATATTTAAAGTTTCAAAATTAGTATGTGACCAGTGACCAGGGTCACTCTCGATATAGGGAAATTTCCTCATACAAAAGACAAAACAACAATTAATTGTTGCTCCCCTGAGTAAAAAAAAAGAGTTAAGAAAGACTGGTCTATGGGATGGGTCTATTGGTCTATTGGATGAAAAGCTCCAATAGGTTCAAAAACATCTTTGGCAATATTTAAACAACAAGAACATCTTTACAGATTCTATAGAAAAACATAGTGACAGGAAAACAATTTTACATTACATATAAAGGGAAGCTCAAAATAAATGTTTTGTGGCTATGTAAAAAATAACTATATACTTTTATATATATTCTTTTATTTTATTCTCTGAGTACCTTCAAAAAAGAACACGTCATCTATAATATATCTTTGGAGTGCATGTAGGAATCCAAAGCCGGCAATATACTATAACTTTGTAGCCAATGTACTCTTCTAGAGCGGCACAAAGTAAATGTCCATTAGTGGAGGTATTATTTTTGGTAACAAAAGGATGATAGTATCAGAGCTGCTCCTTGCAGTGTATCCATTGCATCATCTGTAATTAAGTACAAGGCACCCTCTAATTCAGACGTTCTTTGTTCAAGTAGAATAGTGAACAGACAATAAATGAGACCAGTATTGGGAAGTCCATCTCGTTCTTTTAGTGCTTAAACTCCCTAAGATGGTTATCATCTGCCAGGGAATGTATCATTTCTCATTAACTATAAATGTTTAGAGTGGATGTCCATTATCCTCAAGCTACTGAATACTTAGACTAGATGAGTGAATGATTAGCCAAGGCCAAACATGTCATTCTGCAAACGTTATGTCTGTGTTTATACACAATTAATACAGACCTGTCAGCTCCTCCTGTCTTTCAGAGCTTTATTGATTGGCAGTCAGTCACCCAGATTTTTTTCCATCAGCATTGCACAGATAAAAGAGAGTCAGTACATATTTTTACATCCTGTATTCACACAGTAAATCAGTTGTTCATAGTAAAAGACTGACATTATTATTTACACTGTTAGTGATAAAGGAGTAATAATTTGGGATGCTTTACACCATACCTCCCAACATTTTAAAAATAGAAAGAAGGACAAAAGGTTTAGCCATGTGCATTGTGGTGAATTTTTTTTGACCACACCCATTTATGGCCACACCCCCTAATTATCATGTCAGTTTTACAAAATTTGCAGGTTATGGAAAGTTTGAACACATTAATGGGGGTTTTAGGGTCAGGTTTTATGTGTAATTACAGTTTTGTCAATGAAGGGGAAATTGCCCTTTAAGCTGCAAGTCACAGTTTCCCCAAGAGATCTGCTTATCCTAAATAGTTACAATTGTTTCTTTGCTCATCTTAAATTGTAACTTATGTGTCTAAGTGTACCTGCCACATATTCTGTGCTCTCTGCCAAAAGACAGTAAGTTAGAAACATTGTATCTTTTACTGGCTTTTCAGTGCAGATGATCAAAGAGAAAGTCGGGACATTTCTGTAACAATCCGGGACTGCTGGTAGAGCTGTCAAAATCATGAACAACGGGACAGTTGGGAGGTATGCCTTACACCCAGAAGCTGACTTTTAAGCTAGACATTACTAATACTAATATAATAGTTTTCTGAAGTCAGAAATAGTAGTTGACTGTCCCTTTATTGTGTGTATGGCGGGTGGGAGTAGTGTGTGTTCTTTATAAGGCACATCTGTGTGTTAGGGTACATAGTATAGTTGTCTACCTGTAGGTGATTGTAGGGCACTGTATAATGGAAATTATGTTTTTTTGGAAATGCACATTATTATGTATTTGTCATATCTTACTGATGTCCAAGAAGATATACAAGTTTAGTTTTAGTTAGTTTTATAGAGTTAAACACCATTGTCCTTGTATCCTGGACTAACCTCATCTGTTGCATAGCTCTATGTACCTTCTTATCTTTGTGATCTTGCTACAAACTATGCAGTCAACTCCATCACACTGTAATATTTTCCAGATGATCAAGGATTAAATAATCATATCTGACTTTAGTAATCTTCCCTTTATATCTTTTGTAACATCATTCAACTGTAGTTTAATAGGCAAAAATGTCTACTTACAAAAACATACAGATCACTTGCGTTCACTGTATTTGTGAGTGGAACCAAACAATGTAACAGATGTTTTCCTTATGGTTAATAAATCTTAATATAAGTATTAGGGAGAGCTCTGGAACATTTTTAATCTGAAATTCCAAGTTTTTGCAGGCTGAAGAGGTTACAATCTGCCAAAGAACACATTGGGACACATTTACTAGGAGCAAATTGTCAATTCGCAACAACATCACATGTTTACTAAAAAGCGAAGAAGACAATTCGCTAGCAAAAAACCTCAGCACTAGAAAACTTTTGCTCCATTTTGCCAGGTGAGTTTATTATGCAAATATTCGGTAATTCATGAAAATGTGAACGTTTCTATTCATTACCCTTTTCGCCAAAGTCTAGTTCACCAGGTTCTGAGTGGTGAATTAGTGAAGTTAGCTTCTCAAAATGAATGACACTGACATCATATCCTGTCTTACAACAAATACAACATATCCAAGCTCCAAAACGCTGGCGTATAAGTTGTAAACAGTGATGGGTGAATTTATTTGCCAGGCATGGATTCACATGTTTCGCCACCCACTAATTTTTTCTCGAAACCGTGGAGAAAATTCGCCAGTGTCAAAATTATTCGGATGCCCATTGACTTCAATGCATTTGGACAAAATAGTCGCGCGTATAAAAATTGTCACTAGTGTCAAAATTGTTGCACGTCAAAATTATTTGACACCCATTGACTTCATTGTGTTTTGCTAATTTTTTGCAGTTTCGAAAACTTTTCGCCATTTTGCAAATTTATTTGCCGTTTTGTTAATCTTTTGGCGAAGCGAAATGTGACAGATTTGCCCATCACTAGTTGTAAATGTCAGACATATATCAGACTTTTTTTTTAACTACTGCATTAACACATGCTGATGACTGCTACCCTCCCACAAAGAATTTTGTACACAATGCTCAAATAAATAAAGAATGTGATTTTAACCTGTTCATTTTGTGTTTAATTAAAGTCATTAACGTGTGTTGAGGGTTTGTCTATGCATGAAAGCAATGTGTTCTAAATAGCTAAATAGTTGTTGAGCTGTAACAATTATGTTTCGTTTCAGCGTGTCCCTTTGTTCTTACTGCAGCTGACAATAGAGTGTTCAATTGTGTTCTTTGTTGCTGAAATTTTTATTTTATAAATCTCCTGACACTTTATAACACTATCCAATAAATGTGTACATTATTTTTTACAAATATTCATCACCAAATATTCAATTTTTATAAAAAAACACCATTTTTTTTTTAACAAAAACATGATTTATTACATGACTGATTCCCAAACTGTTGGGCTTCCCTGATGGTTGATGTTGGTGAGATTTGGTAAAACTTTTGGTTCACTCACCTGAAAGCTCTGGTTGAAGGTCAACTAAAAGATAACTAAAGTTCAGCAAGTAATGGCCTAGAAATGCTACAGCTTAAGCTCAAAGCTACCACAGCCCTTTAGATGTGATATAAATGATTCTGAAGATGCCCCCTATAACTCTGCACCCTTCTGCTGATCCACAACACATCCTCTAGGCTGCTCTCAGTTACCATAGTTTAAGGACCATGAATATGTTAACCAATATGCAGATTTACACTCTATTCATACCTGTATGACAGTTACATATGTTGCCATTTTATATTATTCCCATTGCCAAGGATGGGAGTGTGTGAATGAGGCCAGTATAGGCAAGACACCTTTTGAGTGTGACCAGTATTTTAATGTACTTGTATAATGCTATGACACTTTTCCAACTAACTTATTATAAGAAATAGTCTGCAAGACACATCAGAATTTCCTGACAGCAGGTCAGAAAGCAGAACTTTGTCTAGCTTTATCTCTTTTGAGGTCCTGATTGAGTCAGCAGAAGTGTTACCATTGCAGAAGGTGTTGATGGGGTGATAATGAGATTAACAATGTCTCTCCCTCCTTGATTAGGAAAAACACAAACAGCATGATAGCCTAAGATTCACATTTATCAGCAATTTGCAGAGTTCAAAAAACGGAAAACATGGAGGTGATGCAGAGTTTGATAAAACGGGCAAATCCGACAAAACAGTAAGTGATGCCAGTGTGCCATAGTCAAATAGAGCCTAATTGAATATATCTGATTTAGACTGCGTGTTCTGCTCCTAGAGGAAGCACATGACCCCCATGCCTAAGTCCTGGCAACCACAGAATACCAGAGGGCTCAACCCAAGTGGAAAAGGCGTTATACGTTACAACCATCTGAAGTGTGAAAGGTACAGTAGCAGAACAAAGAGAACCAAAGAAAAGTAAATGTTTTCAATAAAAAGAAAAAATGCCTTGCTTATCCGTGGCAGCATTCACCATTGAGACCTCTTAGTCAAAACGAGAATACTATTTGATAACAAGATTATTATGTTCATAAAATATGCAAAAAGAGAGGGGACAGAAAAATTGTTTACAATATCTATACAAAAATAATGTTGTAAGAACACATAGCTGGCTGTTCAGATCCCAATGAGGGTGATATACAGTACAGTATAGGTTTACAAAGTCAATGGGGAAATAAATCAAGTTATAGCAGTCCATCATATGAGACTTTTTTTCTACCTTGAATTCCACAAGAACAATTTATTTTATTATGTATGCCATAAATCTGGAATCAAACTGGAAGATATCTATTTCTAAATAAACTGAGACTGGTTCATAACCTGCAGAGTACTGGCAAGTAGGCTGGCCTAAAACCCATTGGTTAGGAACCTTTTCACTAGGGATGAGCAAAATATTTCATTGTGTTTCATAAAAAATTGTTGAACAAAAAGAAACGCCCATTGACGTCAATGTCTTTGGCAGTTATTTTGCCGTTTCGCAAAACAAAATGTGTCCGATTTGCCCATCACTATCATCCTAACCACTCCTCCTACCCAGACCTCTATAGTGAACTGTCTAGGTCAAATGACCCCTTCAGTAAGTGCAGGTATAGAATTTTTTCAACATGTTGTGGCTTTGGGTAAGGGTGAGACAGGGTCTGTGCATCAGCAATGTGTGGGCCCACGCATCACTACAACAGAATTTAAACTAAGATTTATAAGTCAAAGGATTCAGAGGAAACTGGCTCAGAATCCAAGGATAGAGATACGAATCTCTCAGAGGCTTACTTTTCGGAGGCAGCTGCCAAAAATTTCAGATGAAAGAGTTTGTGGTTTAAGAGGCAACTTGTCCATTCCCACATTAAAAGTGTTGTTAATGAAGGCTGAGACAACATTTCACATAAGTTATTGACTTGTTCTTCAACTTGCTGACATAGTTTCAAATATACAGTATTTATATATATATATATATATATATATATATATATATATATATATATATATATATATATATATATATATATATATAACGATCCATGGAGAAGTCAGCACTCACGTAACATGGTATAAACGTGCCTGGGTGCAGTGTCCAAAATATTTAGAATAACAATTCAACAAAGAAGGTCCGCACTCTCAGGTCTTAAAAATCAAAAATGGTTTATTAAAAAAGACTAACGTTTCGGCCTCTCCGAGGCCTTTCTCAAAGAAAGGAGAGGCCCGAAACGTTAGTCTTTTTTAATAAACCATTTTTGATTTTTAAGACCTGAGAGTGCGGACCTTCTTTGTTGAATTGTTATATATATATATATATATATATATATATATATATATATATATATATATATATATGTATGTGTGTGTATATATGTATATATAGTTTTCAAGTTATTTTGTAGTTTTCAGGTTAGCAACAAAAAAGATTAGCATGTTTGTGTTTGGACTGGACTGATTAATTTGGCACCAATACGAGGCTAGAAGATTGAAGCAGTGTTTGATTATAGACTTAACTTGTTTTAGGACTTTTGTCTTCCATTGCTGCTCTCCTGGATTGGATTGCTGCCTGTCAGGAGCATCCAATGGCACTCCCCTCTCCTGTGTCCAAGATGGCGAAACCCATGAACCACGTGGGCCGACGTCGGCGTGATGACGTCACGCGCCCGGCGCAAAATTCAAAATAAAAGGACGCCAGTTCGATGCCCGATTGGTTTTGTTTTGAATTTTCCTGGGTGTTTGATAAATCCTGTTATATTGATTTCTGGACTTTTGCCTGAACCTCAACTTTGATATTATTCTGCCTGCCTTTTGGACTTTTGCCTGTACTTTGATTACTATTTTGCCTGATACTATTTGTACTGCGAATTTGGACTTTGACCCCTAGAGCTTCCTTCTTGGTCCTGACTACTCCTGCTGGGAGCCGATAGGCCCCCTGACACTGCCTGCCTAGACTTTTGCCTGGCAACTAACACTGCTTTAATGTAATCTGGTATATCCTGAGAGAGTTTCATCATCATTTTTTTTTATTGCCTGGCATTTGTAAAGGACCCGACAACATGGAAATGCCCTAGCACCAAACACAGAGAAACTACAACTGCGTCTGTACACATACAGAATGTAACAAAGGCCCATTAGCAGATCACGCAGACCTTAAAATCATTCTAGGTAGTAAAAGAGAGGCAGTTAATGTTAGAAGAGAAAATTGTTTAATGTATTATTTACAGGCTTCAACCTTTTTAAATACAGTAATTTGACAGAGCCTCCTTCCAAATAGGCAAGTTAATCCTACAGCGTTATTTTAATACATCTCTAAATTCTTTTTAAAACAAATCCTTTTCATGTTTTCCCCCTTCTGCAGCACATTTATCCACCTGCTCACCTAAGTCCCCAGATAACAAGGTCTGTCCTTATGCTAGGTAATTCTGTTAATTGTGCACTTGACTTGTTAGACTTAAAGTAAGTGAGGCAAATTTTCAAAGTGCTTTGTGGGGAGTTGGGCACACTTGGCCCTGTCACTTTTAATTGCTCTGCTATGAATAAGCTGACTTTAAAATCCTTAATTAATTCTCTGAGAATAACCACCGTTTTCAAAGTGCAGAAGAGCAATAAAGGTTCTGGCATACAAAATTTGAGTTACTGAATTTGAGTTAATGTGTTTTAGGTTCAGTTTCACCGGCAGAGAGATATGTACAATCAAGAAGGCTGAATGACAAAACATTTTATATTCGAGGGATCACAAAGATATGATGAAAGGTTTGAGGTTGAGCACTGCAATAAGCAACGTACATCCTGCTTGTACATTATATATAAATATATATTCATTAACATAGCAGAGTATTTCATGATAGTGTCCAGTTGTCTTAACATTTTTCCAGTTACAAAAGATCAAACAGAATATCAAAAAGGCATGCAAATGCTTATTTTTTATTTTCCATGTAAGTGAATTTAGCATTACAGCCACAGAAACTGAAATGTAATTTTGCGCCTGCTTTTGTAGCTACAGTACATTGAATTTCAAGGTATTCCACTGAGTTATGGAACTCTAAGAGTTAGGAAACCTGTGATTCCTGGGCTATTAACATATAATGGTCCATAAAAAGAAATTACAATTAAATATTATCTCCACAGTGTTCAAAAACAAAGCTGCCATGTTATGTTCAGACATTATGAGATCCTATTCAACTGTGGGAGAGGACTTGAATGGTGGCCATTTGCCTTTGCCAAATTAGAGAGACGCAGTATACTAACCTATAAAAAGGTAAGTATTTTTTAAATGTATTAGGTCTGCAGAGGGTAAAATTGCCCTGTAAACTGTGGAACACATTTAGTAAGATGTCATAAAGAGATTGCACATTGCAAATATATCCATTTAAAGCACTGCATAGGACTATGACTGATTTCATTCATAAATAAAATGGCATTATCCAAAAATCACTTGGCTTTTTGGACTTCTGAGAGAAGCAAATATCTGGCTGTCTAATGTGTACAGTCATGCTATGTTGCAACCGATGGCAGAATTTTGTATTTTTTTCTAAAAAAATAGAATTTGTACCTTTTCCTCTTTCTGCCTTGTTGAATATAGGAATGTTTGCGGCACATTTACCTTCTTTTATGAGAATGTAAGTAACAATACTCTGCCTTAAATTACTGCCTAAACAATATTGAGTTTTAAAATCTAAGAATAAGATAATCAGAATGAGAGCTTAGTAGCTGGCAATTCTCTAACCACACTGCAGAAAGTGTGGGGTGGCAAATAAAAATACTAAAACATTTATATTGCATTAGGTCAAAGTCTGTGAGATTTCTGGACAGGATAACAGCTTTTTGGTGGTGTATACTTTTTTGGGAGGATGGTGGATGACATGCTACACAGAGTACCACAGTATATCACTGCAGGACACGTGGCACAACCCAGTCCAGGTTTAGCATTTGTCAACAGCTGTTAACAATTGCCATTAAGTAGATGGGCATTATAATCCATGGGCATTATGGAAGCCCCTCATTTGCATGTTGTACCAACCCCTCTTTGCACCTTCAGCCCTCTATGCAAAAAAAGGCAACTGGATATATATAGATATATATTATTAGTGCAAGTTAATATATGTATGGAACCTGTTTCCCAAATGTTCGGGACCTATGGTTTTCCGCATAATGGATCTTTCAGTAATTTGGGCCTCCATACCTTAAGGCTACTAATAAAATGCTCATGACCTAGGGTTTTCCGCATAAGGGATCTTTCAGTAATTTGGGCCTCCATACCTTAAGGGTACTTAAAAAAATTAAACATTAATTAATCCAATAGGATTGTATTGCCTCCAATAAAAATCTTAGTTGGGATCAAGTACAAGATACTGAATATTATTACAGCGAATATGGAAACCATTAAAAAATTTAATTATATGATTAAAATTGAGTCTATGGAGTATATTTACTAAAGTGTAAATTTTCTGTTCACCAAAGTTTGCCTCACTTCGCCAGGTGCAGTGGCGGAACTACCGGGGGAGCAGGGGGTGCGATTGGGCCAGGGACCGCACCCCCTCAGGGCCCCCCCGGCAGCTCGCGCGCCAACGATTTCTGGGTGCGCACCGCCGATCCGGGTGTGCACCGCCGCATTTCCGGGTGGAAACTCACGTACGGAGGGGGGTGGGGGCCCCGGCTGCACTTCCCGCACCAGGGCCAGCCCCCCTCTAGTTACGTTACTGGCCAGGTGTATTTTCACAATACATCTCTGTATTTACTAAAAAATCGTATTCGTAAATTCACTTTTTCAAGAAAAATGTGGTGAATTTTCTCCTGGCGAAAATGCTCTGTGAAAATTCACCAGTATATATCCCCATACAAAAGAGACAAAAAGAGAATTTTTGCCATGGAGAAAAGTAGCATGGAAAGGGTGATGTTGATTGCAATTTAAATCTATCTTTATAATGGAAGATCACAAGCCTATACTTGACAAATTACACTTTGGCAAAAAGGGAAATATTTGCACTATGATAAATTACCAAAAATGCACCTGTCGAAACATTGCAAAAGTTCTCTAGCACTGAGATTTTTTGGTAGCAAATGGTCTTACTAGCCTTTTAGTAAATTGGTGAATTAGCTGCGAATTGACATTTTGCCGAATTCTTACAAAAAAACCCCCCCACAATCTGTCCTTTAGTAAATGTGCACCTTCTGGAGATGGCCTTCCTGTAATTTGGATCTTTCTGTATAACAGGTTTCTGGATAACCAATCCCATACCTATATTGTATTGCATTTAAAGCAGACAGGAATGGCCTTATGAAAATGCCCGCAACTGCATAAAAAGGAGCACTGACCACATTCTCTTCTGGAATAGTGCATACAGAATATTGTTTGTAGACTATGTATACACTACCAAGGAAAGTCTGGCTGCCATCTAACAAAGGGAGGGCAACATCTTTTAAGTGTAAACGTGATATATAGACATTATTGGCCATAAACCAACACCTCTGCAGATGAACAACTACAGTAGATCATAGTCAGATCACAGCATCTTGATAAAGTGTGTTTTTACAAAGTTCCTTGTTTTAAGGAAACCAATTATAAAAAAAAAGAAATAAAAAAAAAAGTTACTAACGTGTGATTATAGGATGTCTGTATACACTTTGTGGCATGATTTAGGTATACTATAAAACAAAATGACAACTACATCCCATTTTAGTTATGTTGCCTGAAAAAACAAGGGTTGTTTGATAATCTGAAATAAAGAATGTATTTATTGACAAAAGTGCCTTGCAGGCATGAGAATGCACGTTATACACCCTCGTTGCACGTACCTCCTGTGCTCCTGCCCAGGCACCAGTAACTCAGTATTGCAAAAAATGAATGGAGGACGCTGGGGTAACAGAACTCTGCTGTAAATCTTCCTTTATTGCCCTGAGAAACATGTAGTGGTTGTGATACACTCCCAATAAAGGAAGATTTGCAGCAGAGTTCTGTTACCCCAGTGTCCTCCATTAATTTTTTGCACTACTTCGCCTGAACTAAGTATTTTCCCTATATCCAGCCATTTTTTTTTCATGGCTCAATAATCATTCATTAGCTCTAGTACTTTTCAAATGGAAGAGTAATGTGATAAAAAGTCACCTTGGTGGTCTAGTGGGGGGCGCTTCTGCCTCAACAACTTCTATACTTTAAATCATTGCAATATATCAAATATTGTGCCTATACATACAGTACATATATATGTACATCTCATTAAAATGGGTTTGGTTTGAATTGAAACATGCTCGGTATTCTACACCAAAGATTTTTTTTTGTCCATGTAGAACAGATCAGGGTATGCGATGAAGAGGGCAGAAGTTATTTTGTGGATGATATGCAGAAAGGTCTACTTTAGTGTTTGTTCATATTGAGCTGACTGGCCAAAACACATGGATAAAATTAGCAATGAGGCGAGAATTTGATATTTGCCAATCTCTCTAAATATCAAATGCTCAATAAATATTATATATACCGTAATTTATTTGTGCCACTAAAAAAGATTATTATATTAAAGTATATTATTTAGTGCTGGATAGTAAAACTCCCCGTTTGCATTTGTCGATAAAAAAAAAGGTATTTTAATAAAGTGTTTCAAATAAACCCAGGTAGCTGTGCATTGGCTACATGCTGTAGATTTCTCAGTGGCAGAATGTTGGCAAGTTGATTTTAATTTAAAACTAAGGCAGAGTTTTAAAAAAATACAGCGTAAAGGTAATGCTTACCATAAAGCCTATTAGCGTAAGTGTTCTTCTATCTTCTTGCAGACAGATGCATTTATTGCTGGCAGATCTTGTACCATCCACATAATATCAAGGTAGCAGCTGGTCGCTGACTAAATACAATGTGTAAACATCCAAATACAATCTGTATTCAAAATATGCCATGGAATAGAAACAGTGGGAAAAAATCTGTTATTGTTTCCTACAAAACAATTTTTAAATGAGAATTTGTTTCAGTTCCATAACAACAAAATATTGGGCTTATTTTTTTGCCCATTGCATTTGACTCACTTTTGGAAACCGAAAAGTGTTTCATATCTATTAAATAGATGGTTTTCAGTCCCTGGGGCACTCAGAAATCTGTGTTTTTCAGTGAACTGTGTCTTTTTGAAACTCAAAAGCTTGACGTGTCCCAGCCCGTAACACTGACATGTCACATTACATTGTGTGACGTGACATGCTGACAAAAAGGGACATAACGCATCTTTCCAATGTGTGCAGCCTTTGAATTTGAAATAATGTTTTCTGAATAATAAAGTTAAACAGTCTAGACTTAGTCTAGAATCCTAACTCATTGCATGCATGTGCCTGTTGGGAAAAGGCTTTATTGATTTGCAAGAGCTGTCTAGGAGCTGTTTAGTACTTTGCTTTATGAAAGTTTTATAACATTTGGTCAAAGCACCAAAACGTCTAGTAGTGCAGATTTCACCTAGGAATGCCGATAGCGTTACAGGAACGAATGGGTGTCATGAGTGTCAGTTACAGTCAGAATTAGTTATTATACTACTACTACTTGGTCTGTGTTAGAAATGCAGTTCTGCAGTTGGTGCTTACCTATGTGCTTCATTAGCAAAAAAAACTATTTGATGATCTGTGATGGCAATGGACATTTTTTGCCAGTTCTACCCCTAGGGAGATCCATATATACCAAAAGAAAATCAGATGGCACTCACAACAGCTGAAACCTTTAGGGGCAGATTTACCAAGCTCGAGTGAATTTTTGAAGTTATTTTTTGGGTACTTCGACCATCGAATAGGCTACTACGACCTTCGACATCGATTTGAAAGTTTCAAAGTAAAAATCGTTCGACTATTCGACCATTCGATAATCGAAGTACTGTCTCTTTAAAAAAACTTTGACTTCAATACTTCGCCAACTTAAACCTGCCGAAGTGCTATGTTAGCCTATGGGGACCTTCCAGAGCAATTTTCGAAGTTTTTTGGTTTGAAGGAAAATCGTACGATCATACGATAAAATCGATTGAATCGTATGATTCGAAGTACGATCGGAGTACGATCGTACTATGATCGTAATATGAACGTACGATGATAAAATCCTCCGACTTCGAATTCAAATGTCGAGGATTCTATTCGATGGTCGAATTTCAAAGTATTTTCCACTTTGAAATTCGACCCTTGATAAATCTGCCCCTAAATGTGGCCATACACAGGGAGATCCGCTCATTTGGCGATGTTGCCAAAAGAGAGGATCTCTCTCCGATATTCCCACATTGAGGTGGGCAATATCAGACTGATCCGTTTGTGGACCTTAGAGCCCAACGATCGGATCAGAATGGAGGCAATACGAATGATGCGGCCGAGATCCGACAGGATTTTTTGCCCTGCCGATGATGACCCCTGTAGTAGTGCAAGTGTCAAAGTCTCGTAACTTAATGACAAAACCCTTAGATGGGTGGATAAAACATTCCCCTTTAATAATACTATTGCAGCACCTGACCTTAGGGAGTCAGAAACACTACAGACCCTACAGATGTACCACTGAAAACTGCACAAAGGAGCAAGGGTGAACCCAAACTCTGCCATTTTATACTTCATATATAGCAGGACCGTAAATAATAAGACATTATTATAAGTGCATTGGATTTGATTTCAAATATTAGATTGCATCTAACTGGCGTATAATACCCATATAATAAAGTAAAATAATCCTTTTATGCAAAATACATAAAATGTACGGTATTTCATGCTATAGAATATTTGTAATAAAGGACTTTGGGGGAACTGTTAGTACCTGTAAAATATATTATTATAAGTATAAATTCCCTCCTTGAGTTGTAGTTCAAGGTCCTGGACCCCACATTTATACTGATGAGATTTAAGTTTCAGGCCTTTACACTAAAATATATATATACACTAGCTAAGAGTGTAATAAATTCAGTTAAAAATAGGCTTGGCAACAGTGCAGTTTCTGAGGCTCCAACAATGCCACCCCCTCGCTCACTTACCTGTCAGGGAGGGAGGCCGCAACACTAGTACGGAGAGCGCAATTGTTCTCTCTCGCTCTAGTAAAGCCGAATTTCTATTTTAAAAAATGGAAATTCAGCTGTTAAAGGTACCAGGAGCAGCTTTTTGCCACACTTGGTAACTGGTAGTGCCTCCGGATGAGAGTTTTTTAATTTGCCTCATTGGCAGATGGCCCCTGCTCAACAAGGGGAAAATAAGGCACAAAATGTTGCTCCACTACTTTGTATTTGATTGCACCGAAACAAACACAGTTCAGTAGAAATACTTTCTATTTTTTTTTATTGGTTAAATGATTTTAGTAGCATTAAGGCAAGGTGCACCACTTTATGGAAGTACCTGTTATGTGACTAATGCCATGTTCTAAGCATTTTGACTAATAGATCCAATGTCTGGATAGGCACAAAGTTTGATCTACTGTACACACAGTGTCGGACTGGAACACCAGGGGCCCACACAAAACCTTAGACAAGGGGTCCACCAAAAAACCTTGGACCAGGTGTCCACTCTCAGTACTATTATTCTTCCTCTCGTTACTCAACCTCTATTCTTCTTTCTTTACATACTATAATCTATTATTCTGTCTATTTAGCCTCTTTGTTCTCATAGAAATAGGGAATGTCCATGAAATAGGCCAAATATTTAGCACCATGAGGGTCCACTGACACCTGGGCCCACCGGGAGTTTTCCTGGTATCCCAGTGGCCAGTCCGACACTCCCTACACTAAGGGGCAGATTTATCAAGAGTCGAAGTGAATTCGAGGGAACTTTCGAAGTAAAGAAATTCGAAATTTGAAGTAAATTTTTGGATACTTCGACCATCGAATAGGATACTACGACTGTGAATTTACTTCGTAAAAATCGTTCGACTTTTCGACCATTCGATAATCGCTTTAAAAAAACTTAAACTTCAATACTTCGCCAACTTAAGCCTGCCGAAGTGCTATGTTAGCCTATGGGGACCTTCCAGAGCATATTTCTAAGTTTTTTGTATTCGAAGGAAAATCAGACGATCGTATGATCTTACTCCGATCGTACTTCGAATCATACGAATATGACAGTACGATGCAAAAAATCCTACGAATTCAACTTCGAATTTCGTAGTATTAAATTAGATGGTCGAATTTCAAAGTATTTTCCACTTCTAAATTCGACCCTTGATAAATCTGCCCCATAGTGATCCATGGTAATCTAATGTTTGTGTTCAAATAGCAAGCCAGTAAATACTACCAGATCATTGGTAGATCTAGAAAAACATTGCAGCTATTATGCAATTGTCAGCAAACACTATTATAGGCTTGCACCAACTGTATGATGCTGTGTACTGCAGAGGAGAAAATCACTTCTTATGACATTTCTTTGCCTTTTTGAACTCAATCTAAAATGAATAAGTGATGTAGTAGGGGAGTCTACAAAAGGTCAGTGACCTTCAACGAGCCACTGTTTTGCTGAATTTATTCAATAAATGTTATTCAATAAATATATCCTGCCACATTATTCTGTCTGAATGTGGCTTATTCAAAAAGGGAGATGAGGAGGACGACATTCAAAGTGTCAGTATTCATCTTTTGCGGTTATTTTTATTCTTTGATATTCCATTTAAATACTGTAATGGAAACAAACTGGTTATTATTATATTCACCCTTCTCCTGCCTAGTTAAGACAGCTACATGAGCAATGCTTTAGGCACAAGAACAAGAAATCAGTATTTGCATACAATACTGTTTCATTATTCAAAACATACCGAGTTTGCTGGAAATGCCATCCCAGCTATTAAAAGTTGCAAGCTCGGTGACTCATCATTTTTGCAGATCAGTTAAGAAGTAATGATATGGCAATATGGGAAAACTATTGACTCGGCATCTTTGCATTTTTTTTAGTATAGTTTTACAGATGTCCTATTAAAATGCACAGAAATACATAGAAATAATTGTAAAATAAACCAGTTTTACTATGGAGCCTTTTTGGAAATACATACAGTATTTAAAAACGTAACTACTGTTATTCTTTAACCGTGTCCAAAACTCTTTGTTTACCTTAGCCCGTCGAAAAACGGACGCCGGCGTAGAAAAAACGGCCGCCGGCGTCAAAAACGGGGCGCCGGCGCCGTTTCGAGAATTTTTGCCGTTTCGCGAATTTCGTGGGAAATTCGCTAATTTTTCGGCAAAGCGAAATGGCACAAATTCGCCCATCACTAAAGAGCACAACTTAGTTCTCATCAACAGTGTGTCCTTATCACCATGTGATTCTCAGCAAAAGGGCAGCGCAGCACTGAAAAATCTGCCCGATTGCCATTTGTTGAAGCTGCAGCATATATATAAATGGACATTGCATATCAGTTATCGGAAGTGGCTACTTATTCATTAGTGATAAAGGAGAGAAAATTATAAGCAAACAAGAGTCAATGATATACATAATTTGTATCCTTTAATATATAATTACATAAACTAGGCATTTTTCAAACAGATATTACATATATTACGGATATTTAAACACGCCTGTTATATGTATAATCAATTTTCAGCAGATATTGCCTCCCTTTCATTTTATGTTGCCTTTCATTTTATGTCGCAGTGAAGATGAAGGAGAATATGATTAAAAATATAAGATAGAACCTTTTCCTTCTCCACAGTTAGTAAATAGTTTGCAATACAATTAATAATGTTGATACTTTAAGGGGCAGATTTACTAAGGGTCGAAGTGAATTAGAGGGAATTTTCAAAGTAAAAAAATTTGAAATTCGAAGTAATTTTTTGGATACTTCGAGCATCGAATATGATACTACGACTTCGAATTTACGTTGACTTCGATTCGAAGTAAAAATCGTTCGAATATTCGACCGTTCGATAATCGAAGTACTGTCTCTTTAAAAAAACTTTGACTTCAATACTTCGCCAACTTAAACCTGCCGAAGTGCTATGTTAGCCTATGGGGACCTTCCAGATCAATTTTCTAAGTTTTTTGTATTCGAAGGAAAATTGTTCGAATCGTATGATGAATAAAATCCTCCGACTTCGAATTCGAATGTCGGAGGATTCTATTCGATGGTCGAATTTCGAAGTATTTTAAACTTCGAAATTCGACCCCCTTAGAGGTTTTTGCATTTTTTTTTTGCTAGGAATTCTCAGATTCTTGAAACTTGAGTTTTAGAGGTATTCACATTTTTAAATGCATAATTTTTTGTTCTTACTAATAAATTCCATGACATTCTTGGTTTTAGAAAATGTGAGTTTAGTTAAAGGGAACCCGTCACCCAAAAAACATATTCAAAATCCTATTTTATCACATTAGTCAAGCAAAATAAACTTAAATTACATAATATAAATTATTTGAATCTAGTTTCCTTCAGTCTGAGAATTCATAACAAGCAGACAGGAGCCATTTTGTGGACACTGTTATTAAGACAAGCCTTGTATCATCTCAGAATCTTGTTTGTGCACCAGAATGGGGGACCTGATGTTCATCCCCATGCACTGGTTACACAATTAAATGGTGAAGAGAACAGGGGAACGTGTGGAGAGCAAATCCATCTAGGAAGTGCTGAATGGAAAGTGAAAGTAATTACTTGCCCCGCCCCTATGCATAATGGATAGAGGAGGGACAGACAATATTTGATTGACAGCTGAGCTTTTTAAATGAGCTTACAACAGCTATGAATGCTTTAATAAAAAATAGAAATTGGATTTCATGTTTAATTTGAAAAGGACTTTTATTATACAGATTTTTGTGTTTGGGTGACAGGTCCACTTTAAGATTTCAAAAAACTCTAAAACCACTAAGATTCAATCAGTATAATGCAGTGTACTGCTTCATGCAGTATTTCCATTTGCACTAAGCACTTTTTGTAAAAGTTTGTAAAAAAACCAAAAACCTGTAGTTGCATCCTTATGAGAAAATTAAATAAATACAATAGTAAACAGAGCTTGACAAGGTGAAAAAAAAACTTCTTAAAACTGTCTGTTGCTTTTTCAGGCAGGAAAGGGACTATGGTAATAAATGTCTCTCTTATATGGGCTTTTCTTGCCTTAAAAAGGGGTACTAAGTACAATATTCAACTAAGTACAATATTAATTTTATACATTTTAAGATGATACATTAAAAACATGGGGGAAAGATCAATTCTGAGATTAGTAATCGATCACTACATCTAGTGATACCTGTGGGCTAATCTATATTTGAAAAATGGTTGTATGTACTAAATGAACATACTCTGCTTCAATTCAATTAATACACTAAAAACAGCAAAGAATGCTTTAATGCATTTTCTGTTGTTTCATTTACGATATCAGGGGCGAGGGAAAACTATCTTGACCATCTGTTTGTAAAGCATAATTAGGCTCCTGAATATGCGAATGTAAGATCTGTTTTTGGAGATGTCATGTATCTTCTTTGAGTTGTTAGCCTGGAGACAATATGTAATGCGCTGATCTACATGTGTAATCCCAAAGTGTCACAGGTGCCAGGACTTGCTGTTAGGATCGGCTTGCTTTCTGTCACAATTGGTTGGAGTGAGACGGGGACAGCATGACCACTTGGCACATAAAGCTACAGAGGTCGGGTTCCAAGGATGACCAGCGTGGCAGTGATGTGGCAGTGACAAGTTGTCAAGATAGGGAAAACCAAAGGGAGGGGAAGGGAGATTACTGTCATTCCTAATAAAATATTCATCGTAGCAGATATAAATAAAGTCAATGAATAGCTTGTTTATCCTTTTCCTGACATATCCCATATAGTATTAACATTTTTTAAAATAAATAAAATGATGTCAACTCAGAGCTATCAGATTTTGTCCATTTCAGAATGTAAAAAAAGATTCAGATACCTGTTAAAAAGTGAAGGTGTTACAGGGAAAACAAGAATGCCCACTGAACAATGAAAAGAACTTGAGATCTGGAACTTTTTAGAAATGAAAGCAAACATATGCAAAGTTTTAGAACGTGCCAGGGTTGTTTATGTTTGGAGGGTGCGGATGGGGAGGGTGCATATGTATATATAATTTATGAAGACTTTTTAAAAAAAAATCCATCTCTGTAATTGACCTCGATAATATGATAATATTAGGGAAAATAGTTGTATTACTTGCAAACCAGCAGTTTTGAGAAACATTACATATTTAATTAAAAGTTAATTATTTAACATATTTAATTATTTAACATAGGGGAATTATTAACATATGGAAGCATAATATAAAAGCAACATTGGAAGTACAAAGCAATTATTGTCCAAATCCATGTATATATATGTATGTGTATATATATGTATGTGTATATATATGTATGTGTATATATATATATATATATATATATATATATATATATATATATATATATATATATATATCTATAAGTTCAAAGAAAGCACTCACGGCATTGAGCATCAGATGAATTTCAAAGTGTATATATATATATATAAACTCAAAAATGTATATCAGAATGGTTGAGGATATATTTCATCCTACTATTTTCCTGTATTTTCCATCTGCTCCAGTATAACAGCAAATAGAAAAAATGTTAGCTAAGATGAATCACGGCTCCTTTGGTAGGTTAGAATCCCTTAGTAGTTCCAAGATATTAAGGTGACTATTTATAACAGGCTCTAACCAGTTTTTTTTTTTACGCATTAGTGATGTATTTCTGACAGCATATTTATGATCGACTTAGCAGAAGCGTGTCAGTATGAGATGCAGTAAATAGCAATCCCTTGAGCAGTATTAACAAAGCAACAGGAATGGCAATTGCACTACATAAGAAGGGTAATGAAACGTGATCCAGAGAAAAAGCACAGTGACTTCCAACAGCAAGGGTTCTTTCCACAGAACTTCAGTATAATAAACTAGACCCAAAGAGAAGAAGGAGAGTGCCCAGTTTCACTAGATTGGTGCTGTTTCATCAGAAGTCTAGTAAGAACGCTCAAGTGTCTCCACTGAAGGTTTAACTACCAACAAATGGATAGTCAAGACCACATTATTTATGTCTGCTGTCTCTATGTGCATATTTTTAAAGGAAAACAAATGATTATGTGATCCATAGAATAAATCTAGAATCCCTGCCATACACAAGATACAGTTTCTGTATGACAGAAAGTAATAAACAAGAAGTACACTATGTTACTCAATATTACACATTGGTTTCAAGCAAAAGGACTAGAATAAGGGGCCCATTCACTAAGTTCGAGTGAAGGAATAGAGGAAAAAAAACTTCGAATTTCGAAGTGTTTTTTTGGCTACTTCGACCATCGAATGGGCTACTTCGACCTTCGACTACGACTTTGACTTCGAATCGAACGTTTTGAACTAAAAATCGTTCCATTATTCGATTATTCGACCATTCAATAGTCGAAGTACTGTCTCTTTAAGAAAAAACTTCGACCCCCTAGTTCGCCACCTAAAAGCTACCGAAGTCAATCTTAGCCTATGGGGAAGGTCCCCATAGGCTTTCCAAGTTTTTTCTGATCGAAGGATAATCTTTCGATTGATGGATTAAAATCCTTCGAATCGTTCGATTGAACGAATTGCGCAAAATCCTTCGACTTTGATATTCGAAGGATTTTAATTCGTCAGTCAAATATCGAGGGTTAATTAACCCTCGATATTCGACCCTTAATACATCTGCCCCCAAGTGTAGGATCTCACACAACCTATTTAATTGAAGAGATGCCTTGTGCACACAGGTAGAGGCTCGTCACACAGGTCTGCATGAAGTCTTTAAGTGTTTATTAAGCGGAATGCAATACAACGTTTCGGGGAAAGCATACGGAATATAACAACATTGTGCTGATAAATAGTCCAATAAATCATTCAATTAGTCATAATTTCTCAACCAGAAATTCAGTGTAAAAAACATTTAAAACACTTTTCCTAAAAGTGACAGCATATAAAAACGACACACATACAATATGCGTAAGTGATACACAATTGTTCAATAAAGTGTCAGTGCTAAGTGATACAGTGCAATAAAAACCAAACAATTAACCGAAAAAAAGGAAATATTACAAAAATTCAATATGTTAGCGTGTAGTTACTCGAAGGAATTTAGGAATAAACCACAACCCACAATAAAGCCATACCGATCACAATTCACTGATTTAACACACACTTGATATTTGTGTAGAATAGATCTTACCCTACATAAGGGTAACAGGAGCCTGGCATAGCTGACCCTGATTAATAATTACGTTGAGCATTGAAGTGTTCATCTGTAAAAGAAAAAAAATGACACGATAAAAACTTCTAATACAAAAATATTTACAAAAAGCAACATCATTTTCGTGGCGAACAAGGCGAAAAAATTCGCCCATCCCTAGCCAGATCCAATAACTGAAGTCTTTTAAAGGAGAAGGAAAGGTTAAAACTAAGTAAGCCTTATCAGAAAGGTCCATCTAAATATACCAGTAAACCCCCCAAGTAATGTTGCTCTGAGTCACCTGTCAAAAGAAACACTGCAATTCTTTCCTTCTATTGTGTACACATGGGTTTCTGTATCAGACTTCCTGCCTTCATCTTAAACCTCATTGCCCTGGGCAAGAGCATGCTCAGTTTGCTCCTCTCCCCCCACCCCTCCCTTCTCTACTGTAATCTGAGCCCAGAGCAGGGAGAGAATCAGGTAGGAAGTGATGTCACACCACATTAATACTGCAGCTCCTATTCTAAACAAACAGAGTTTCTAGAGCTTTTTACTCAGGTATGGTAAAACATTCTACAGAATAAATATAGCATTCTAGCTTGCACTATTGCAGCTAATCTATTGGCAATAAAATGCCTCTGTAGCTTTCCTTCTCCTTTAATATCCTGCCCTTGCCTAGCGGTTACTTTTTTCCACTATTTGCCATCTCACTTGTGACACCTGATGGCCCTGAGTGAAAAAATGTTTGGCCAACAATGTTTCCTTTTTTGTCCTGCTTTTCTCTTTAACATCACCAGCCTTATCCGGTTTAAAACTGCGTATGACCGATTTATGTTCATTTAACCGAATTTTGACCGGTCTTGTGGTTTGTCCTACATAGGTTTTACTGCAAGGGCATTTTATATAATATATAACATTGTGACTGTCACATGTAGAAAAGCAATTAACATGATGTTTGGTCCCCAATGATGGGTGCATCACAACGTCTCCAGTAATAATCCCATTACAATGTCCACATTGTCAAGCAAAAGGAAACATTTTTTATTCCGATGGCAGTATCTCTTTAAAGGAATAATTTTTAGATTTATAAAATTTTAATTTTAGAGAAACAGTAGAAAATAAAAAAGCAATTTAAAAAAATCATTTTGTGGTGTACTCTATGAAAACAATCGGTTTTGTGAAGGTAAACTGCCACTGTAGGATCATGCTTTGCATAGTTAATAAGGATCTATAATAAAGAGCACCTTAAATCTTGGGGTAAATTTATTAAGCGGAAAAATTCAACAGTGACGGCTTCGCACCAATCGCAACACTTTGCTAGCAAAAATCTGCTGTTTGGGGGAAACCGGTTACACAAAAAATGTTTTTTACGACTTTTGCAGCCTATCACCCTGCAAAAAGGAAAAAAACGCCAGCGTTTTTGGAACTTAGATGTTTTTCCACTCACAAAATATAATGCAAATAACTAAAGATTGAGGAAGTTCTATGCACTCCATTGCACTTTCGCCTGGTCTGAGATGGCGAAGGCAAGTCTGGCGAAAGAGGTAACGTTCAGTAAGATCCACATTTTACTGAATTTGCGGAGTAACGTCCATTCAACAGTGCGAATCACCGCTATCGTCTATCTCTTTCGCTAGCAAAGTGACACCTGCGCCCGTTAGTAAATCAGCGAAGTCCCTGCTAGCGGTAACTCTGGCCAATTGTGCTTATTTTTACTGAAATTACAGTCACATCTACAAACTATTTTTTCTCCCCTGGAAAAAGATAAGCATTTGAATCGTTTGGCTGCAGGGAAAAAATAGCATTTAAACGGGGATAATTTAAACTGAGGTCTTTGCCGACCAATACAGGATATCCCTATGTGTTTAAGAAAATATTAGATGAGTTGACATTTAAATTGGATTTTGGTTCTAAAACAGAATTTATATAATGAGCAGCAAAACGACATCCTGCTATACTGATATTTATACTGATCTTTATACTTTACACTGGTTCAATGCACTTTTAGAAGTTAGATCTTGTATTGTAAAATGCATTTTAAATTAGATCATGATGGATTAAAATATGTGTGCTTTTTTTTTGTTTATTTTAACTTAGATATTCCATTTTGTAAGACATATGCTTAATTCTTTTTTTAAAAAGATAATATAATAAAAGTTGTGAAATATACAGTATTAGTACAGCTATGGGATCCCTTATCCAGAACCCTTTTTCCATAAATCTACACATTACAGGACGGCCATCTCCCAAAGACTCCATTTTAATCAAATAATTCCAATTTTTAAAAATGATTTCCTTTTTCTCCGGCATAACAGTACCTTGTAGTTGATCCCAACTATAATTAATTAACCCTTATTGGAGGCAAAACAATCCTATTGGGTTTTAATGTTTAAATAACTTATGGAGATCCAAATGACAGAATGATCCCTTATTCGATAAACCCCAGGTCAAGAGCATTTTTGATGGCATTTCCGAAACCTGTATTATATTATTATGACTATCATTAAATATCAGAAACATATTGCACAGTGTTCTGCAAATACATCATTCACATGAATTCCTGCCCTAATGAATCTTACATTCTAAGGCCCCTATCACACAAGCAAACAGTAGTCAATCTTATAAGGCACCAGTTAACCTACCTGTTTGTGCTAGGGACCAGAAGTGCTTGGAGTAAACCCATATAAGTATAGTGGAACAAGCCTTCATCGATAAACACGGCATTCATTCATAACTTTCTTTAAAAATTCAACTCTGGGCCCTCTATTAATATATGTTCAGAACAGCTGGACTTTTAAATCTTAAACCATCAGCATCGGAACTACAGTGAATGATAGCTGTACATTGGATTCATACAAATTATTGTTATCTTTTATGAATTAAATACCTTTCCTTAAAATACAGCTAATGTGCTGTTTTGAATTGCGGAGATCTTTCATGTAATTCACCCAGTTAGCATGGAAGTGAACTTCAAAAAGTATATATACAATTTGTCTCTTCTCTTCAGCCACTAATGAATGATGGAAGGGATTTATAAGACAATACATACCGTTATATACACTGCAGCATGTTCAAAATGTGTTGCTCTAATAGAATACATGAAAAATGTATTTCCTTAACACTGTCATCTCTCACTTTGACATGCATCTTGAAATGATTTGCAAGTTTGTAGTTATAAGTGGTTTACAGTCAGGGTATCAGTTAGCCCCTAATGTTATGCTGATGCATGGCCGCTTACTGAACCTATTAATGAACTAATCTTCAATACCCTGGTGGATGCCTTGCCTGCGTGTATCCTTTGTTTGTTACATTGTAATCTAAAATCTACATTTAGCAGACGAGAGACTCTAATTATTTCACTGATTTCCTATTTGAGGCTATTTTAATATAAATATATATATTTTTTGTTACCAGAAAACTGGTATTTAAATTTAAAGTTGCTTATTAACATCCTTGAAAAAGATCCCTATTGGGATCGAAACGTTGGAATAAGATACCATGTCACAATAAAAGATTGTTGATTTTTCACCAAAAGGGAGTGCTGGTCTGGAAAGTTTTGCTATATATATATATATATATATATATATATATATATATATATATATATATATATATATATATATATATATATATATATATATATATATATATATATATATATATATATATATATATATATATATATATATATATATATATATATATAAGAAAAGGCAGCACTCGTCTCAAAAAGTGAAAAAAGTGTATTAAAGTTAAAAGTTCATTACAAGACCTGTTAATGGCAGCACATCTCTCTACCTGCGACGTTTCGGGCCTGCAGCGTGCCCTTTCTCAAGCATAACAGGATAATGTCAGTAACACATGCCAAACATTTAAACATCTCAACAGGAAATGACATCAGGTTCATTAGCTATCAGCATTTTTAACCCATTCTCTGCCATCCCTGTTGTTACATAGAGTCATAAGCAATTCACCTCTGGGAATTCCAAAATCAAATCTAACACACCTACTTCATGTCATGCTGCTACATTGTATCACAGAAATAAATACAGATCATAGTCCCTATTTAACCCGGATGGTGCCAGTGTCTTCAACCTGTGAATCCACCACACCTCCCTTTGCTTTAATTTTAATTCCCTATTGCCTCCAAATTTGAGGGGTGGAATTCCCTCCAGAACCATGTATTTTAATTGGTCTGCTACATGGCCAGCTTCTAGGAAATGTTTGGAGACAGGTAGTCTCATGTTTCCCAAATTGATGGAGGATTTGTGTTGAGATATGCGTGACTTGACCATCTGTGTGGTTTCCCCAATGTATATGAAACCACATGGGCAGGTCAACGCATATATCACATATTTGGACACACAAGTAAAATGTCCTCTCAATGATATCTTTTCACCCGAACTGGGGTGTATGAAAGCTTCTCCTTTAATGACATGTGAACATTGTACACATCCCAAACAGGGATACATCCCTAATTTTCTCCTTCCTAGGAAGGCATCACTCCGCTTGAGTTGCGTTTTAACCTCAGACGAAGTGACCATACCACCGATAGTTTTACCCCTTCTGTATGACATGACTGGAGGAGCCACAAATTCTCCTATTTGAGGATAAGCTTTGCTTAGAATGTGCCAATGGCGGCGTAAGACTTTCCCTATGTTGTCACTGGAACTACTAAATTCAGATACAAACGGAATATGTTTGTTAGCCGAATCTGTATTCTTCCTGCCTGTCTGTTGTGTTACATTGCTCGCAATCTTCTTTTGTGCCATTTGAAGCACTTTCCCAGGGTATCCCCTATCCATACATTTTTTGCACATTAATTGACGTTGTCTCGCCCTTTCTTCAGTGTTGCTTACAATTTTGTCAACCCTCATCAATTGGCTAATAGGTATAGACTTTTTTGTATGTGGTGGATGGTTACTATGGAAATGGAGAATCTGGTTACGGTCGGTGGGTTTTGTATATACTGATGTCTCTATCCCATTCATGGAATTCCTATAAACAAGTACATCTAAGAATTGTATCTTCTCAAAATCATAAGACAATGTGAAAGAGATTGAAGGATGCATCGTTTGCAAAAAAACGTGAAACCGCGATAGGGACTCAGCGTCAACCCGCCACAGCAAAAAAA
Organism: Xenopus laevis; assembly: GCF_017654675.1. Classification (NCBI taxonomy): domain Eukaryota; kingdom Metazoa; phylum Chordata; class Amphibia; order Anura; family Pipidae; genus Xenopus; species Xenopus laevis. The sequence goes on from NC_054378.1 coordinate 51,462,693, forward strand.
TATCGTCAATGTAGCGCCACCAGGCAATCACATGCCTGGTGTAGTCTACATTGCAATATACATGCTGTTCTTCAAGTTTAGCCGTAAAGGCATTTGCATATGACGGGGCGACGTTGGACCCCATCGCGGTTCCACGGAGCTGCAAGTAGAACTGATCTTTAAAGGTGAAGTAATTACATCTTAAAATAATATTCAATGCCTCCAAAAAAATTGTATATGTGTATCAGTGTAGTTTGCCCTTTCCGCCATTAGCCATGCACATGCATCAACCCCCTCTCCATGGGGAATTGATGTGTACAAACTGGCCACGTCCAATGTGGCCAGTAGTACATCATCTGTAATTTCTGTTTTCAAAGTTTGTAATTTTTCCAGGAAGTGCCCTGTATCTTTAATGTACGAGGGGACTTCCCGGACCAATGGACCTAGGACTTTGTCCAGCATTATGGCCAAAGGATTGAAAACAGATTCAGTGGAGGAGACTATTGGACGACCCGGTGGGCAAACCGGGTCTTTGTGGATTTTAGGTAAAGTGTAAATTTTTGGGGCTTTTGGGTTTTGTACTGTTAAGTACTTTTTTGAATTAGATGTAATTACACCATCATCGAGCATTTTATTCAATAGACATTGTATCTTTCTCTGAATGTGAATATATATATATATATATATATATATATATATATATATATATATATATATATATATATATATATATAGAGGCGTGTGATCTGTTATCCGGAAACCCGTTATCCAGAAATTTTTCCGAATTACGAAAAAGCCCATCTCCTAGAGACTCCATTATAATCAAATAATCCAAATTTTTAAAAATGATTTCCTTTTACTCTGTAATAATAAAACAGTACCTTGTACTTGATCCAAACTGAGATACAATTAATCCTTATTGGAAGCAAAACCAGCCTCTTGGGTTTATTTAGGGCCATATTTATCAAGGGTTGAAATTCAAAAAGACCAACCGGAAATTTAAAAAAAATTTAATAATAATCAGCATAAATAACCTGAGCAGATTTGATAGGAGTTTATAGCAGAAAATATAGAGATAATTTCGGACTTTGATAAATAACACCTTTACTGTATAGACACATACACACTCAATATTTAATAGTCAGACTATGACTTATTAAGGAAACGTCTTACATACTTTATATTGTATTTTTTGCATCAAATTTAGATGTTCCAAATATGATTATTTTGCAAACTAAAATGTTCACTTTCCTTGTTTCTTTGGGAATTTCAGATTTAGAGGATTTAGATTGATTCAGATTGAGATTTAAATGCAGCAGATCTCAGATAGGTATGAGTAGATTGCAGAAGCTGAGATAGGAAATATCTGATTTAAACAGTAGAGCTAAACAGAATTTAATCGCGTGAAGAAATCGAGATTGTACTTCAGGGAAATATAATTTCTTTCAGAGAAATACAGAGTTCTGATTATTGGGGTTGCAGCTTTTCAACGTCAAAAATATACGTTAGTACTTAGTTCCCACTGCTCTTTAGTCTTGTTTTCTTCTTGAAATATTCATTAGCTGGGTATAAATGCTCAAGATTTGTACAGATTATATGATGGACGTTACACTGGAAGCATAGAGTGTTCCATTACCGAGGTCTCCATTTATTAAACCACAGGACTTGGTTTTGATATAGTTCAGGCTTTCTTAGTCTTAAAAGCTATACCCTGCTGTTCAAAAAGAGACGAATTGAAAAGCTTGGAAACAGACAGGTGCCAAATGCTGAGGAGATAATTGATGTCCTTGTTCAACAACACTTTGTGAGATTTTTAATGGACATTTGGCTTTTATACTGTATGTGCTGAATGCGGAATAAGAAAGGAGCAGAACCTAGGTGTGCAGGGGTTATGTTGCTTAGGATGATGCTTTTTCATTGATCAGAAGCATCGCTGATATGCATAAAAAAAATCATCAGATTTGCTAATAGCCTATCTTGCATGAATATAAAATAAATTTATACAATAGGTTGATTACAGAATTTTATAATATCCCGTATGCATAACGTTGCTAAAACAAGCACTTCCCATATGTGGCACTGTACTGCTACTGGCATGAATCTCACCTCAACTATTATTTTTCTAAATATCTCTCGTTTAGACTGCAAAGCCAAAGAGATATCTGCATATATCTGTTTTTGGATTCAATCTTCACTTCTCTTTTATTGTACCATTAATTGTATAATGCTGTGTCCATTTATGGTGCTATTTAAATTACAATTAAAAGTTGCATAGATAACGTTCTAGGAAAATTTGCACACAATATAAAAACCTGAATGTAAGAACCAATGGCCATTTCACATTTTACACAAGTATCAGCTGCCTGGAGGAATATTTTGGAAATGCTGTATGGGGTGAGATATACTCGGTTTACGAATTTCATTTGAATGTATCTGTCTCTGATAGATATAGTTAAGTCTGGTATCTGTTTTAGGGCTTCCTTTCGTTAAGTTTGGGATGTCCCTTTTCCATTTCCCTAGGGCTTTAGCAAGTGGGTCTTCGGTGGTTTGCCCCAAAATAGTATAAGAGTGGGATAGGGGCTTAGCTAGACCTTCACTTCGCAAGTATGTGTTGCACCCATATGTCAATCTTTGAGGATAGAGTCCTAGTTATAGGAGTATGGTTGGTCTCCTCATAATCTCTACAGTAATAATCTGTCCACTCGTACCAACACATGCTGAACCCTAGCACCAGACAAACAGCAGACAATTTGGCATGTAGGGTCCTTGCAACAGATTACCCTATCCACCCTTCTAACCATAACCACCTTACCATACCTGACAACTTCCTTTGAACATGACCAAATGCCTTCTCAAATGATTAGACTGTGCACCTCCATCTCATTGTTATCTTTATGTTGGATGCTGTCAGGTGGTGATATTAGTATTCTATTTGGGCAAAGTGATGTCCTTGGTTTCCCTAGCATTGTTGCGGACAGTTTGTTAGTTTACACTCCTATTGGGGGAATGTGATAAAAGTCGATAATGGAAAAAATATTTGCAATGTGCAAAATTATGCCTTTGTGCAAACAAATTTTCCTTTGCGCAAATTTGATATAGCTTTTGCGAACCCAGAAACTGTTTAGGTAGCACTTCCGAGAATTTTATTTTTTGTGCCAATGTGCAGTGATTGCAATAAAGCTGAAAAAGTTTTTGTTTGCTCCAAAAGATTACGGCACCTGCAAGCACTTCTTTAAAAATGTATTTTTTTAGTCTGCATTGTTAAAGGGATCCTGTCATCGGAAAACATGTTTTTTTCAAAACGCATCAATTAATAGTGCTACTTCAGCTGACTTGGGGCAGCTGGGAAATTGACAATATGTCTAGCCCCATGTCAGATTTCAAAATTGAATATAAAAAAATCTGTTTGCTCTTTTGAGAAATGGATTTCATTGCAGAATTCTGCTGGAGCAGCACTATTAACTGATTCATTTTGAAAAAAATGTTTTTTCCCACGACAGTATCCCTTTAATATTGGTGCATTGTACTACAGAGTTGGTGGTGCATTATACCAACATTATATTATTATACATATTTGTGGTGCATTATAGTTGGTAGTCTCTGTGGCTACAGTTACAGTACCTTTCTCATTTTGTCACCATTTTCGCTTTATATGACCTAAACACTAGATTATTATTAAAAAAAACAACTTTTGTTTTAATGCTAAGACTTGTTAGTGTGGTATATTGTGTTCATTTGTGTGTATATATATATATATATATATATATATATATATATATATATATATATATATATATATATATATATATATTAAATAGGGGCACATTGTTAAGAGGCTGCAAGCTGAACAGCCATTATTGAAAAACCACCTAGGAATCTATGGACCTGTATGAAAGCATGGACAAAAAGGATGCCGTTTGAGTCTCTTTGCAATCTAAATACATCTATGACCAAACTTTCCCCCCCACATAATCCATAATCAACAGCAGGTATGGAAGCCTAAGAAGAACTGTGAAACTTAAGAAATCAGTAAAAAATATAGATTATCTGTTAATTCAGAAAAAGTCAAGTGGAAAATGAAGGCATGTGTAGACATCAACATATTGTTTTGGTCCGGTGAACTTAAAATGTTACTGTAGTTCTAAGTTTTTAAGAGGCCTGCATTTATTCTAATTTGCACTGCATTAAATTTGCACATCCTCCACAGCATATGCAGCCTGTTGGGACAATGTTTAAATTATCACCTTCGGTGCTCAGTCTTAATGAGCTACTCTAACGTATTTGGTGACCACTCCTTAGAACATTCCTTTGGACCGAAATGAACATACCTTATTGTTCCTTGCTTTCAAAAGACAGTTTTTTTCAGTTATAGCGACACACAGACACTCACGGGCCACAATAAGTCCTCTATGCAAAGCATCAGCAATTTTACTTTCCTTGCTATCTGCTTCTGGAATATGGGCATCATTTGTAACAACTTGTTTTGTGCAGTAAATGATCAAACATTGCAGCAGCACTATTCTTTTAAAACCTAGATTAATAACTAAACCACTTAGAATAGTGTAATTGACTGCAGATTTGTAAAGCGTACCACTTTGCCCTGCACAATGGTATTAGAATTTTAGGTGATTTATCTACTACTAAATGATATGACTATTGAACCCATATTCTGGATGACAAGAATTCTGTAAAACATTATCAGCTTAATTCTGTCTGCCACTTAGGCTTTGGCTGAAATATGAATTTACATAATTACACCGTTACATCGTTAAATCGGGTTGAAAAAAGACCAAAGTTCATCAAGTTTAAATGAAACCCAGCATTCATACAATTTAAAGTGCTAGGACAAAATAAATGCTCAATACAATTAATTAATTTATTTACTTTACTGTGCATACAGAATATTACAATGAAAAATAATGTATTGCATGTATCTAAGACTATTGAAAAAAAAAAAGGCTGTAGAGATCTATAAGAACACAGGATTGTTTGAACATGTGCATTGAAATGTATGTTGCATGCATTGAATGTTTATATGCTTTATTTAATTCCGGAAAGTACAAGTTTGTGAGCTCAACATGCATTTGAAATATTATTACCTGTATATGAATTTGTCACAAACGATATACATTGTAAAAATAGGGCATGCACAATGGAACACAACTGGCTACAATGTATCTAACGGGAAGAATATCATGGAATATCATCAAAGCTGCTCACAAACCTGCATCTAAAAAACGTTAAACACATAAGCTGTGCATAAGCTGTAAATGAATATGTTTTGTCAGAAGCTGACCATCATTAAAGAATAATGAAGAATGATTTTTAAAAGTCAAATTGTTTATATTTATTAAGCAAAAAACATTCATCATTTGAAAGCTTGCGAGACTCATTAAAATGATAGATTTAATGGCAATTTGAGGTATTCTGATTTTTTTCCCAAAGTTTTATTCAATTACCTTTTTAATTAGATTTTTTTTTCATAAATAAGGTAACATTCATCATCTCAAATTGTGAGATATATTTGGAGCAGAAAAAATTCTACAAATATAATCTCAGCAATCATAACATTTTCCCAAAACTACATTGGTATAGATTTTACTCCAGTTTTTTCCTTATCCATATTACAGCAATTAAAGTTACTGTTGTAATCACATTTAAAGGTAACACACATGCACCCAGGATTAGTTTTATATTCTCGATTTGCACTGGTGCTCCGTCACAGGCAACCACAGGGTTAACTTCAATGTATTAAATTGGCAAATCAAGAAAACAGCAAAAAGCAGAATACCTGCTATTCAGTCTTTATTGTGCATTCCACACGACATGTTTCGGGCAGCAGGGGCCCTTTCTCAAGTGTGTACAAGTCAAAGTGAAAAAGTGCTTTATAGTGTCATACAGGAAGTCCCATCCCTCCATCAAAAAATCTTTTGAACCACAGTTAACCCTTACCACTGGGAGGTTCAATAATCAATTACATATGAACACAAGTAGTGTATAATATAAGAATAAATACAGTAGATATAGGATATTTAAAATATTTAAAAGTCCAGGATATCATAAAAATATTTGTGTAGCTGTGCAAGTTCCCGATTCAATCCGTAGTGTCAAAATTCCATAACCATTAAAATGCGGTTGTCTGAAGCAATTTCCTCATGAAATAGTTGAGACAAACTACACATGAATAAATATAAAAACAATAACCAAATTACTTGTAGGAACTGCCCCAAAAGAGTAAAGTTACTGTTGTACTATCTGTAGCGGCCAGTTCTGCTCCAATAGAGTGCTAATATTTTTAACATTTTGGGTGGTTTTCTCATTCTGCGGTGGTGCTACATGTGGCATCACCCTTGCGGCATACCGTGTATTTCATTTTAAAGATATGGTGGAGCAGGTATAAATAGAAAAGATGGGTAATCATTATTGAAACTACAACAGACAATAGCACTTAGTGCAACTATATGTATGTGCTAGGAGTTTACTTGGACACAAGTACATTTGAAGAATAGCCTATGTGTAAAATTTGCACCCAATTCCGCAGTCACAAATGAATAAGAAAATCTGGATATGTAGAGATTTATAGAGATGTGGAGATGCAAGAGATAATATCCATATCGGAGGTGGATAGCGACAGAATAGACGCAGCAGACAAAAAAGTTGCGTATGTTTTATGCAAACTATACTACAGCATTTCACTATATCTTCCCATTATATTTTACTTGTTCAGGACACCTTAGGCCTGGTATTACATACCAGATAATGGCCATAGATAGATAATTCCTTGCGCTGGATCTGCTAGAATTAGTTGCCGGTCATTTGTATTACTATAACTTATGTTTCTTGGTGGTTGTATTTGTCTCCAAGTCTTTCTAGACTGTAAATTATCTAAGGCAGCAATTGGCTTTATTGTTTCTTCTTTCTTAGTAGGACAATAGAACACACGGGGAACACAGTCCTCATTTTTTTGGTCATTATGCTCTATGACAATTGCCTGAAAGAATTAGTTCAAGTGCTTTCAGGTGATTCCCAATGGAAGGCAATGTAAGGTTTGTTGATGCTGCCTGTTTAATTTTTAGTACTGATACTATTAAGGAATCTACAGTAATCTTTATTAATATATTTGCATATTTAAATAAATCTATGTCTATGAAGGTTTTCTAGCCATACCTATGAAAAACATTATATAATGAGGAATGCCCTGTACAAAGATTTTTGTATGATAAACTTAGCCCAGAACTAAAATCTATTTGGTGGACAGTAAAATAGCCCATTATTGAATAAAACTCGTTTACTAACAGGGCTTCATATTTCCTCCAGTTCAGTAATCCCATGGCAACCAATTACCAATTAGCTTTGCTCAGTAAGGTGCAGTTAGCATCATGAAAATAAATATCCAATTGGTTGCTATGGGATACTGCAGCGTTGCAGATTTTCACCTATGGAATGGAAGAGTGCTAATTATTTGTATTCTACATATGGAACAGGAAAACATATGCAACAGGTAATTGTTTCTCTTTTTTAATCAGCCAGCAAAATTATGAAAATTCTAGGAATGAGCAAAATGTATTTGTAATGGGGACTTGTTATTGACCTGTACTATCTTTGATATAACGTGAATATATAACACGTGAATTGTACCCTGGCCCAGTGACCCAGTTATACATCAGTGCCTGCATTGACTTGTATAGTATTAATAAAAACTGCCAAAGATTAATCATATTCACATTATGCTCATATTCAGATTATGCCATTGTTCATTAGAGTTCCTCAAGTTCTTACATGGTGAACAGAAAAGGAAAGTTTTTTGTCATACCATGTGATCAGGATTTCTCAGATGGGCGCCCCTGGGGCACACTGTCCTATCGCTCGGCTGCACTCCCCTCCCCTATAAGCGCATGCGCTTAAGCGCCCGTGAACTGGGCATGTACAGTTCCCCATAAAGCAGCTTGACTGCATGCAGCCCCTAATTTTTTGCTTTCTAGGCCCGGGCCTTTGTGGCCTCGCCACAAATCCAGGCCTGCATGTGATACACCTCAAGCATTATATTTTTTTCTGAATTTTGGCTCTGCTACTGCAGAGAGCCCAATTGCGTTCTCAGCACTAGAAATGCAACCCCCCTACTCCTGGAAATGGTATGCGCCATGTGCGAGGTGGGGCAGCATCAGAAAGGCCACCTCAGGGTGACAATGTGCCCTGAAACACCTCTGTTTGCAGGTGGAACTTAGAGGCAGCACTTCTATTGTGGTGGAAGCGGAGTTAAAAGCACTGCAGTGAAGCAGATGTAACTTCTGTAAAACTCTTTCTACTGCACAAGAGTCTTATGCTCTGTCCCTTGACTCGTACATGGCTCCCTGGATGTCTAGACTGATGAAAAGGTGGCTAGGCATGGAGACAGCATAGGATAAAATAGGCTCTACTACATCAGGTAACAGTATGGCTGGGAATATACCCCAGTGGTCCTGATTTAGGTGGGACAGTCCCGAACTGTAAAAATCAGAAGCGGAGGCTCTGAGATTCTGAGTGGGGATTTTAGACAAATGGGAGTGTGTCCATGTGTAACTGGGAATGGTCAAGAGGACTAGGGACATGTCCTGTAATGTCATTTACAGAGAAAAACATGGTCTTAACTGCACAGTGCTCTGCTCTATATCTGTTTGCTGCTTACAGTTATGATGGGGTTTAAGGCAGATTGAGGAACTACACAGTGCAGACCACCTACCCTGTTTATTCTATTGTCCCAGGCAAAGCCTATGTAACTACTGGGAAATGTGTACACACACACCCTTGGCTTTACCTATGCGAAAAGTCCCTAATATTCCAATCTGACAGAAAGCTTCTACGCTTAAGGCCCAAACCCCATCTTTCAGGACCAATCTGACACTGATACATCTTTAGTGTAATCCTGCTGCCTAGCGCTTAAATGATACGATCATTTATGTTTATTAAGGATGCATTAACTTGTCCAATAGCATCACAGGCTCTGCACTTCAGAACACTTATTAAAGAAAAAAAACTGTTTTAGGTTTTACATTTTGCAATCTGTCATTTTTCCAGAAGTATTTACACAGCAGCATTCTGTACAGTACGGCTTAATTATTAAAAAAAAAAGGTTTTTTTTCTCCCTTTTGCAGGAGCCTTTATAATATTAATAAAATTAGGTCAAAGAACCTTTCATCTGAGAATGGTACTTTGTCACATTATATACAACGCAAGACTAGCACATTTATAAATCGAACGTGTATCTGAATAAAGTCGCAAATCATAATGATTAGGTTAGACAGAATTATCATCAATTTTCTGCAGGTGCAGCTGTGGGGAATCAGTCATTTCCATCAAATACCTCTGTCAGCCGTTGCAGCTGTATCATTTTTTACCTTTGCAGACTGCTGAAATTAACAAAAGAAAAGACAATTTTGTACATAGCTTTCACCTTCAGGTGGTGCTTTTGAGCAACGCTGAACCTTAACAGCAAGCCTGACAAATTAAGAGTATTCATACATTTTTTTTTAACATGTTATGCTAATATAGTTTCTCTTTGGTGGGATTATGGAGATGAAATTGCATTGCTTGTTTTAACACACATTACAACAATCTCTTAAGGCAAAAAAGTAAATTCATATAACCGAGTTATAGGTTAGGGGGGGGGAAAAAAAGCTTATTGTTTTTCTAGAAAATGCTTTTGCAAAGCGTATTTGCCTGAGCACCAATCTAATAATGATAAACTAAACAATACAAATTGCAATTAGTCTGTAATATCATCATATTTTATTTTAATATGAGTTTCTTAAACTGCCAGTATTGTGTTTTAATAGCATGCTACTTTGGATCCCTAAACTTTCTTTGTTTTTATTCCAGATCTGGTTTTTTTAATAGACTTCTCTAGGGATCTATTGTGGGAAAAAATAGTGGGTTCATTTTCTTTATATAAAATGTAATTTTGAATTTGACTCCTTTGGAGAATGGTCAATATTTTACCAAATACATTATTTCTGAAGGACCTTAACCAGCAGTCCTGTGAATACAGTGTATTTTGCTACCGTAACATCTGACGAAACATTTGTTTGCAAAACTATTTTAGTGTAATCTATTATCAGATCTATATACTGTATTTGCTAATCTGATGTAGTATGTGAGCCAGAATGCATCAGGAAATTTGAATAAATATTTAGCACTAATGGTTTTGGACCAAAAAACAAATTGGGAATAACTACAGTATTTAATAACTGCACATATTTGTTGTCCCTATGTACATAATAAATATATGAGCGACCAGGCTATGTATGAGCCAGTACAAGATCTCACAACTATATTATATAGTAGCTTGTGTTACACCTACTAAGGTTCAGGTCCTTATTAGTTGGACATACAGTAGAGTGTCTAAATAATGAGGATCTAGAGTAGTATGTCTAAATAATGAGGACCTAAATCTAAGTAGATATAACATACTGTAAGTAAAAACCATCATAAAAAGATCTTTTCTTACAGCATTGTGACTTCCATATACAAAACAATATTTTAGATCAAGGTTCTTAACTTGGTTAACCTACAGTACATCTAGATTTCACACAGGAGATTGTTTTCTAAACAGGACCATAATATGTAGGTTTACAATGCCATGCTCTTGCAGAGGTGCTCCCAGTTGTAGCAGAGCATGCCACATGTGTGTGGTTAAGTAGCATGGCAGTAAGCATAATATAAACTCTAAGGGGCAAATTCACTAAAGGGTGAAGTGGCCGATGCTAGCGTCAATTCGCCAGAAATCCCATCCGCAGGGACATCGCCAATTCACTAACAGGCATTGAGGACAATTCGCTAGAGAACGAGACTGTCGCTAGCATTCCTTCGCACCATGGGGTAAATTTATCAAAAAATGAAGTTCCGCCACTAGAGTGAAATTCCGCAGCTCTCAATTAATTTCTATGGGATTTTGAAAGGCGTATTTATCAATGGGTGAAAGTGAAAGTTCACCCTTTGATAAATACGCCTATAAAAAGAGAGAGTGGCGGAATTTCACGCTAGTGGCGGAACTTCATTATTAACTTCTATTAAATCTCCAGGCGACTTTTTGTTTTGGCAAATGGTCATTACTCCGCAAATTAACTAAGATGTAAATTTTACTGAACTTTATCTCTTTCGCCACCTCAGACCAGGCGATCTGATAAAAAGAAGCTGCATCTTCCTTAATCTTATGTCAGAAATTCATTAAAGTTGTAAAAAACGCCAGTGACTTTTCCTTTTTTAAAGCCGGATTGCCTTCAAAAGTCCGAACTATTAAAGATTTATGTGTGAACAATTTTTTTACAACTAATTTGAGGGGCATGTCACATTTGTTTAAGGGTGGGCTCATATCTAGAGCATTAGAGGATCTCTTCTGTCTTTATTATGGCTCATTGGACATGTGTTCGAAAAAGTGGCCACCAACATTACTAATAAAGGCGTCCATATGACTTTTAGGTACCCGCTCTATTAATTTTAACCTAAGCGCAAGAGTACTAGCGAAGTTTCCCTAGGCAGAAATAAAAGCAGCGTTCGGCTGCTGAGACGCAACTTCGAATTTTAGTGAATTAGTGTAGTGGTAACGAATTTGCACCTGGTGAGTGTGGCGAAGCGATCGCTGACGAAAATTCTCCCTTTAGTGAATTTGCCCCTAAGACTTTACCTTACCTCTGCCCCTTGTTAAGCATGGGATGAATGTCTGCCCCATCTCATTGTTCCCACTAGGTGGCATGTTTAGCCAAGGTTAACTGTGTTGAGGTTTATCTGTGCTGTGAAGTTATTTCTCCAGCTGGGTTGATGGGTCTTCTTACCTAATTACTTGACCTAGTCAAACCTCTTCCATTTGGGCAGAACAGACTTCTGTTATTATTGGGCACAAGTTACATTTTGCCCAGGAATAGCAATGTAGTGGAACCTGAATTTATAAATACTACTCGCTGATCACTGATCCATCCTAGTTTAAAGAATGGTTAGCTCATGGCCCAGAAAATAAGACTAAGCATAATAATGATAATGGGATGATTGTGGAAAACAGACACTGGCTAGACAATTTATTCAGTTGGTATGTTGATATTTAAATTGTCAGGATGTTTTTATATGCTCAGATAGCTTGGGAAATTAAAAAGAAATCAAGGGGACCATATTCATTTAGTTGCCTGTGTTCATTGATTTACATATTTGGGTGCAAGCTACTACAAAATGAAAGAGATGGTGCTTCCAACTTGTATGAGCACTACTGAAATAAATCCAATTTCAAAAATAGGAAGGACATACTCACAGTTCCAAATATCCAAGGGCGCATATACACAGAAGCAAAACCAAGAATGTGAGTTCCTCCAAAAAATTCCCAAGGCAGCAAATAAAAAAATACAAAAAGTTTATTAGGACATATTAAGACATGGCAAGCTACAATTGCCATGTGTCATTCATAATCTGATACATACCAAGCATTTCACTGTAAAAAAAACTTTACAGTGAAGAGTATGGCAAGAATCACTCTGCAATATCCTGGGGTTACTTCTGGATATGAAACCCTTATAGGTTATAGGTTTATGTTAAGAACATGGTTCTCTTGCACATCTCAAATTAGTTGGCTTTGCATGCAGTAAAATGCTCTGTAAGAACACTGCCTACACAATTCATTTAAGTAGCCTGGGATCAGAGCAAATTACTATGATATTGTTAATGCTGTTTAATGCCTGAATTGGCTCTATACTCTGCATCAGTGGTATCTCTGTTTATCATGTCAGGTATATTGTCACAAAAGCTTATGACCGTGAGTCTAATCATGGAGACAATATCAGCACCTTTCCTTGTGAGGTGCAGTCCACACCCTTATTATGGTAAAGACAAAAGAATAAAGTAACATGGCTTATCGCAAGTCCTGTTCTAGCTTACCACATTCAGGGGCACATTTACTTGAGTAAGGGCTTGAGTGAAGGAATAGAATAAAAAATACTTCGAATTTCGAAGTATTTTTTCCAAATTGTCTACTTCGACTTTGAATCGAACAATTCGAACTAAAAATCGTTCGACTATTTGACCATTCGATAGTCGAAGTATTGTCTCTTTAAAAAAACTTCGACCACCTACTTCCCCACCTAAAACCTACCGAGCATCAATGTTAGCCTATGGGGAAGGTCCCTATAGGCTTTCTAGCCAATTTCTGATCGAAGGAAAATCGTTCGATCGATGGATTAAAATCCTTCGAAGCGTTCGATTCAAAGGATTTAATCGTTCGAACGAATATCGCTAAATCCTTCGACTTTGATATTCGAAGGATTTAACTTCGACGGTCGATATTCGACCCTAAGTAAATGTGCCCCTAAATGTGTATCAATGAGGTATTGTATCATCCAACCTTAGTATGTGGAAAGAAGCCACACTTTTCAGCTGTCCTCTGGCTATTTTTTGCCGGTCTGAAATGCAGACAATGTTTACACATATTAGAGCAGATGAAGAGGCATGCACTTTTTTAGTGCTGAAGAGTTAAATTCAGAATAACACCATTAGGGGGAATATTATTATACCGTACCAAGTAATAGGCTGCTTGTTTCTTACATATTGTTTTATTATTTATAGGAACAAAGCTAAATGAATACAAGTGCAACAGTAACCAGGTACATAAGAATTTTTCCTGAAAGTGTTGACCAAGCAGAATGAAGCTAGACAAATGTATGAAGCATGAAGCCTATGATAGATGATTTCAAACAACAAAGCTCAGCCACTGAGACAAAATTAGTGTTGTTTTAATTACAAGTGTCTGTAATGTTATCTATCCATTACTGTCTTGTAATACACTGTCAACGGGGAGACACGAGAAAGCCAGAGAGGGAGGGCGAATCTTGTACCACCATGTGGCGTCTCCTTTCCCAGTAATCTGATGTTAAAGGGCAGCAGTGGAAGAAACACATTTTACCTTGAACATAGATCTAGATTACTTCATCATTTAGAACGTGCTTGGAATTTGTGTTGTTTATCTTGATGAAACCTAAAATCTGATTTTCAAATCTTAACATTTTACTATGACAAACATTAGGTGGGACAGCATATATCTTACATTATTTTACATTTACATCATTTTTTAACATTCAATAAATGAAGAAATTACAGCTCATACCCAGAATTGTCAAACAAGCCTATCTTCACCTAGTTGGCCACTATCAGACTGAGCCAAAGCAGGGCAATCCTATTGTTTGAGCCACAAGTCAGATCATAATAATCTGTGTGCCATAGTCTTTATAGATTTTCTTTAAGTGAATAACAACACCAAAATGAGAATGCATTCCCTGGATTAGGTAGTGTAATCAGAAGCATCACTAGAGGGGGGCGGGCCCTGATGCGTGATGCACAGCTGACAGTGATGAACGGCCGCATTTGTCAGTGGCACACGGTCTTCCGGGGGGCTACACACAGGCTACACAGGCCACACCAATTCGTACCACTTCTCCCGCTGCCGTCAGATGTCTGAATGGAGCGTGCGCATGCGCCGACACGGTAGCGCTGAATAAGGTACATGACAGGAGCGGGGGGACACACCGGAGTCAGGCCAATTAAAAATGGATATCGGGCCGCATATGGCCCGCGGGCCGTAGTTTGGACACCCCTGAACTAAACACTGATGTTACAAATTGTAACAATTTCTCCACAGCTTTCAGACAGCATGCAGGAACTACATAACCCACAATGCATTGCACTATGATACATGTGCAGGGAATTGTGGGGTTTGGAGGATGCAGGCTGAGGACAGCTGGCTGTTGATACAAAGTAACATTAGTCAGCCAACTCAGCAAAGTAGTCAGAGAGATCAGCAGGTGAGCAAGGGGCTAGGCTTAGGGAACCATTAAAAATCATGAAAAGTCTGCATATTTTTTAGTTCATGTATATATTGCAAAGTTGCTTGAAATTATGTTCAAAAAGCTTAAGTTATGTTTCTGTGGAGTTCCCTTTTAAGTAACAGTCAGTAACTGCCCAAAGAAACTTAAAACATATGCTAGGAAAACCCTGATGTAGCTGTACCTGCCGGTTTGTGTTTAAGAAATGCACATACTGTATATACCACCTAGCATGTCAGAGTTGTCTTACCTTTTCCATATAGTGGCAGATTATATTAACATAGTGGTATTATACCATGGAGCTCCTACGTAGTCTGATGGTATTAAAGGGTTTTTTTCACCTTTAAAGGAAAACTATACCCCCAAACAATGTAGGTCTCTATAAAAATATATTGCATAAAACAGCTCATATGTAAAACCCTGCTTCATGTAATAAACCATTTTCATAATAATATACTTTTTAGTAGTACAGTATGGGGCACATTTACTATTGGTCGAATATCGAGGGTTAATTAACCCTTGATATTCGACCCTCAAAGTAAAATCCTTCGACTTCGAATATCAAAGTCGAAGGATTTTCGGCAAATGCTTTGAGCGAACGATCGAAGGATAAATCCTTTGATCGAACGATTAAATTTTTCGAATCGAACGATTCGAAGGATTTTAATCCATCAATCGAATGATTTTCCTTCCCCATAGGCTAACATTGGTGCTCGGTAGGTTTTAGGTGGCAAAGTAGGTGGTCAAAGTTTTTTTTTAAAGAGACAGTACTTCGACTATCGAATGGTCGAATAGTCGAACGATTTTTAGTTTGAATCGTTCGATGTTGTAGTTGAAGGTCGAATTAGCCCAATTCGATGGTCGAAGTAGCCAAAAAAATACTTTGCAATACTAAGTATTTTTCATTCTAATCCTTCACTCGAGCTAAGTAAATGTGCCCCCATGTGTCATTGGGTAATCATAAATAGAAAATTTCCATCTGTTGCTTAAGTATTCATTTTGGGGGTATAGTTTTCCTTTAAATGAACTGTTAGAATAACCCATTCTATAACATATTAACTGAAAAGTGAACCATCCCTTTAAGAATATCCTGGGGTGCCCCCATCTTTGTCCATTTGGACAGCCCTCTAGTATTTATTATGGAAATAAATATTTTCATTTTGAAAAATACTGTAGTATTGGCCCTTTAAATTAGTAGTCATTTTACAATCTCATGCCAAAGAAATGTTAAAAGTGAATAAACAGCAGTTAGTATATTGTTGACTCGTAGCAGTTTGAAGACAAAGTCTGAATATGTACCAAGACGTACGTAGCATTTGATATATTTGATGCTGTGGTCCGGAAGGCCATACACCTTTAAGCACTACATGGAGGTCAGCATAATAAATAGGAAATGGAACTTTGCCTGACAATCTTAAGCTAAGTTTATACTCCCAGAGCTGTGCTTTTTGTCAGTCACAAATAGCATTATGACAGTAATAGTAAAGTGGATTCTTCATTTAAGACATATCCATTAGCTCAGATGGGCTGTTTTTTATACATTAGTAAGTGTGTACATTGGAAAGACGAGGC
Organism: Xenopus laevis; assembly: GCF_017654675.1. NCBI lineage: Eukaryota > Metazoa > Chordata > Amphibia > Anura > Pipidae > Xenopus > Xenopus laevis. Next base: position 51,479,075 of record NC_054378.1, read on the forward strand.
TCTTTTTTTCCCCTCTCATTTCTGGCCAGCTTTTTGAAAATAGCCTGTATGGCACATGCTACAAATGAGCGGGGAAAGCAATCGAGCTAATAGATTACAGTAATTATCCAATCTTTGGCTAGTTTGTATTGGCAAACTATAAATACAGCACACATTAGAACAAGGTGCTCGCAGAATGAACATGAAAGGTCAATGTAATTTGCAAGTCACTAGTCATTAGAATATGCAAAAATCCATCGCTTGAGGGCTCAGGTTTTAATAATGAATACATTGATTATTAAGTAGAAGGCAAAAAAAAAAAATGTGCACGAGTTACTGTGATATAATGATAGGTGGCTTTATTTTGGGATAGAAATCAACGAAACTTGAGGACGCATGCATGACAAATCTAATTGCGGCGAGGAAAATTCCTCGGAGAAGTCTGGCACATATTAAAAGCAAAAACTTGAGACATGTTTGTGATAAGATTACTAATAAATCTCCGGTAATTCTAAGACTCCTGACAATAACACAGCAACAGCGCACTTCATCTTGTTTCTGCTTTAGAATTTCAGATCGGTCACAAACAATGTAAATTACGGCTGATCCTAGGCAGATGCAGTGTTGTTCAATGTTGCCTATCATAAATCTCTTGTTCCTTATATGCAAATTAGGCTCTATTTTAAAAAGATAATTTCTCACACGGTGATCACATTCATTTGTGAAATGCTAGTTATTCACAGCTACGGAAAATATGTGTGTCAGCTGAGCAGGGAACAAATCAGGATGGGTAAAATTTGGAAAACGTGTTTTTTTTTGCGGGGAGCTTGACGAAAGGAGGTGCCAGCTGCAGCAAATAGGGAGAGATGTTCATTTATCTACAGTCTTATATTTTTTATTACAGTGACAAATTGACAGGGAAACAAATAACTGGCATTGTTTGTGTCAAACTGTATGTTATTAGTATAACTTCGAGCACCGAACATGTTGAGAGCAAGGGGCCGATTCACTAACTGCGAGTGAAGGATTCGAAGTAAAAAAACTTCGAATTTCGAAGTGTTTTTTGGGCTACTTCGACCATCTAATGGGCTACTTCGACCTTCGACTACGACTTCGAAACGAAGGATTCAAACTAAAAATCGTTTGACTATTCGACCATTCGATAATCGAAGTACTGTCTCTTTAAAAAAAACTTCGACCCCCTAGTTCGCCATCTAAAACCTACCGAACTCAATGTTAGCCTATGGGGAAGGTCCCAATAGGCTTTCCTAAGTTTTTTTGATCGAAGGATATTCCTTCGATCGGTGGATTAAAATCCTTCGAATCATTCGAATCGAAGGATTTTATCGTTCGATCGAAGGAATAATCCTTCGATCGTTCGATCATACTATCTGCGCTAAATCCTTCAACTTCGATATTCGAAGTCGAAGGATTTTAATTCCCAGTCGAATATCGAGGGTTAATTAACCCTCGATATTCGACCCTTAGTGAATCGGCCCCCAAATGTTAACATAGTATAATAAAGGGATTATGGGACTATGCACTTTGGGGCAGATTTACTAAAAGGAGAAGTGGCTAATGCTAAGGACTTTTCATCAGAAATGACATCCACAGGGACATTGACAATTTACTAACAGACGCAGATGACAATTTGATAGCGAAAGAGACCGTCGCTAGGGTTTATTTGCACTCTATCACTAGGCGAATTGTCATTGCTCCGCAAATTCACTAAATTGTGGATTTTACTGAACGTTACAGCACCTCTTTTTGCCAGAGTTTCCTTGGCCACCTCAGACTAGTTGAACTGCTGAAACAAAGTTTTATCTTCCTCAATCAGATGTCAGTGACATTATATCCCGTACCCCAGAATGTCATAAAAAGTGTAAAAACGCTGGTGACTTTTCTATTTTTAAAGCAGGATTGCCTTCAAAAGTCCGAACTATTAGTTTTTTTTTAACACATTTGAGGGTCATGCCATATATATTTTAGGGTTGGCTCATGTCTGGGGCATTGGAGGAGCTTTTATGTCTTTATTAAGCTCCCTTGGAAATTTGTAATAAAAAGTGGCCACTTCAAGCATTTACACCATTTATAAAAAAGACATTTATACAACTTTTATGCACCTCCCCTAGTCAAATTGACCTAAGTGTAGGATTTCTAACAAATTTTTTTCTAGGCACAATCAAACACTAGCGGATCTTTGCTATGAAATGCTCGCACTGAAGAAGTATTGCTAGCAAAAAGTCGCCAGTGTTTGGCGCCCAGGATGCAACCTTGCATTTTAGTGAATTAGCGTAGTGGCAACGAATTTGCACCTGGTGAAGTGGCGCAAAGTGTGCGAATCGGTTGCTGCCAAAAATTCGCCCTTTAGTGAATCTGCCCCTATTTCTCTTCATAATGATGGCTATTACTATAATTAATAAAGCACAGCGTCTGCATCCTTCTACTTATATTGCTTACATATGTAAAAGGGTATAACAATAATGGCTCTGAAATTATCATTCTGACCATGCCTCTTGTCTCAAAAATTTGGTGCTTGTCCAGCACCCCTTTGTTATTCAGATCGGGTTTTGCTCACCGGCAGCTCGCTGACTCAAAGCCCTTTAAACCCTGCCTTGTCTAACCCCTTTCTCCTGGGTCCCTGTCTTGTGGGGTGTCCACGGAGAACTATTCCCACTGATCTCCTTGTTGGGGCATAGAACGGCCCATACTAGCTACCCTACCTCAGGCACCTAGTGCCTGCTACACTTTAAACTGTTCTACTCTAAAGACTACCTCTCTCTTCTTCTCCCTTCAAGTCTTCCTCCTACCAGGCTGCTGCATCCGGCAAGACCCCAAATCTAGGGTGTGGCTCCCTTTTATACCCTCCATAACCCCTATCTCTCTCTAGTGGTGGGGGAACAATTTACATCTTTACTCTTTAACATTCTAGTGTATCCCCTGGTGGTCAATTCAGGTAATACATTCACACATCACCTTTACCATTCACCCACCTAAATTCCTCTTACATATTCTACATATTCACCTGTAATATAATAAATACAGCATGTGAAACTACTTTGCTTATAGTTGAACATAATATTGTGGATCTGTCTTAAAGCATAAATCATATTATAGTTACTTCCCCTTTTATACTTCCACTATGTAAAATATAAACTTGTCAGTTTTATTGTGTTTTTGTCACGGTCGGCACCCTAAATTCAGAACCAATGCTAAGCACCCTGTTCTCGGCTCTTGCTTCCGCCTTTAACAGCCCCCTTTCACTTCGGGAGGAGCCCTCGGCTAATCGGATGCCACTAGGTCCGGAATACTCTGAGTCGGTTACCAGGCAAGGGTCAAGATATAGAAGTCAGAATCATCCAAAAACAGGCAGGGGTCACAACAAGAATCAGATCACAGAAGCTATAAAGCACAGAGGCACCGGGAAACTCACGAGGAACAAATCCTATAACGGGCACTGAGAAATACAATCTGCCACTTTAAATACCATTTGAACTGTGCGCCATTGCGCGCTGGCATCATCACGCCAGCGCGCATGCCTCTATAAATAGGGAGAATGCACGGCCAGGCACGCCCTAAGTTGCCTAAGTCCCCGCCGTACCACTAGACCACCAGGGTGAGTGCTGATTGTTACAGTTTTTTCTGCCAAACAATGCAACAATAATTATTAAAAAAAAAAATTATTTGGTATTTATGTGCTACCTACATAAAATAAGTCAAATTTGGGGTACATGCCTGTACCATCTGGGTGTATTTTTCTTGTACAGGTATTGGACCTATTATCCAGAATCATTGGGACCTGGGGCTTTCCGGATAACGGGTCTTTCCGTAATTTGGATCTTCACACTACTAGAAAATCATGTAAACATTAAATAAACCCAATAGGCTGGTTTTACTTCCAATAAGGATTAATTATATCTTAGTTGGGATCAAGTACAACCAACTGTTTTCTTACTACGGAGAAAAAGGAAATCATTTTTAAAATTTTGGATTATTTGATTATAACGGAGTCTATGGGAGACAGCCTTTCGGTAATTCGGAACTTTCTGGATAACGGGTTTCCAGATAACAGATCCCATACCTGTATATGTTTTGGTAAAATATCTAGATTATTTTAAACATCATGCGTTTGAGACATTATCGTGTTGTTGCAGGTTGCAGGGTTTTTTGCCTTCAGATTAAAAAGTGGTATCGGCTATATTTTCCAACATGATAAAAAGTTTCATATAGAAAAAAAAGTACTTTTTGTCAAAGTCACTATCCATAGCTAGCAGATATAGTCAGCAGGCCTGCAGTCTATTCACTGGTGTGTTGTGCTTGTTTTTAATGAGGAAAACACATGAACATGAATAGGTGTTGGACCAGCTGGACTTTGCATGAATAGGGAAATATATTTGGAATACAGTGGATGCACTTTTGTCAGCCTGACTGCAAATGAATAATACAATATAATCCACATTTTGCATAAATACTAATACATAAGGAATAGTGAATCACACCAGCACATCAATATGTGATTGCATACCTATGAGAAAGCATACCTGATTCTCTCTGAAGTCATGAGAGCAAATAAAAGAATAAAACAATAGCCTGAAGAAAGGTGAATAAATGAAAACCTTAGGAACATTTTTTTTATTTTACATTTTGAAAAAGAATACAAGCCTGCTACTGCATTTCAGTTTGTTTACATGATTCTGTTGAGCACAGCATCACACGGGGAAACAGAATGCTAACAATGTATTCAGCTTTGTTCTTTTTTTGCCAGTACACCCATATATATATATAACAATTCCTTGATTTGTGATTTCTGAGGCAGAGGATTAGGGCACCTAAAATGCAGGCAATGATTAAAATAGGGAAGGTTATTTGGTTCATTTGTTTACTGGAGATATATACTATTAGATGATGGTGTAATTGAAAAGATTATACCTTGTAACATAGTCCAGTGAAATGCTATTAGTCTGTACATTTGAGGAGTCAATTTCTTAAAGGAATTGTTCAGTGTAAAAATAAAAACTAGGTAAATAGATAGACTGTGCAAAATAAAACATGTTTCTAATATAGTTAGTTAGGCAAAAATGTCATGTATAAAGGCTGGAGTGATTGGATGTCTAACATAATAGCCAGAACACTATTTCCTGCTTTGCAGCTCTCTTGGTTTCCACTGATTGGTTAACAGGCAGTAACCAGGAGTTAGCAATAGAGACCAGGTGGAGAAACACTTTTTGCTCTGATGCAATATCTTCACTTGGCAGGGAATACACTGATTATCCCTCCAGAACTGTACACTGTAGGGTAAGCACAGCCAGGATAAAACTATAAACTAATGCATTATTAATTAGCTTTTCACATAACTGAGAATGAACATTGGTAACAAGTTTAACCGTTTGTACTTTGAAATACTTGTGGGTGACTCTGAAGTCACCCAGCTCTCTTTGGCTAACTAACTATATTAGAAACATTTTTTTATGTTGCACAGCCTGTCTATTTACCCATACTCAATCCCATTTGCTCACCCGCTGCTGTGAGTACTTGGGGTGTAGTTAATAATGCAATTCATTGAAATATAGCAGTTCAAAAAACACAATGTTTGCCTCTATACTCATGAATTCCTGAAAACATTTGTCCTTCAGGCTTGGGAAGTTTTTACATCTGCAGGCACCACCACATCACCACCTTTTTACTCAAATAGGAAATGTGTCACAGTGCTGGAAATATGCTTTTCAGCCCCAAAAACATGAAGCTGAAAACCCCCGCTCTGATGATGTCCTGCATTTCCAATTCAAATAAATGGTAAGAAGCAGTATTATCCCCAGTTACCAGCAGAGAATTCTGCCCGCATGTCACCGGCTTTAGTTTACAGAACAATGTCAGACCTATTACTGGCACATAGTTAATAGAAACAACATCTATGTTTGCTTTAGTGCAACTTAATGCAAGACAAAATTACTTTGTTTATGTACTGTTTCTGTTACTGCTTTAAAATCTTTATCTGGCAGTACTATATGATTTTTTTTTGTTTGTTTAAACTGCAGACTGGCCAAGGCAGCTTTTATCCCTTCCAAACACAAGTCTGATGAATATCATGGCATGGAAAGGACAAAGCACTGCTGTGTAGGACACATTTTATAGATTTTAGTGTCTCGTATCCAAATCATCTGCATGCAGACCTGATACAAATTTACAACAGGTGCTTATCTATTTAAGGGTTATTTGGGAAAGCCAAAGTTGGATAGAGTCACTAGTAGTTTATGAAAAGTATTTTCCAGATAATAATCAAGAGCGTTCACTTCTTATTGCTGAAGATGGAATAATGCCATAAAGAATGAACTGATCTTTACACTGTCACAGTTTAATCATTGAATGACTTCATACTAACTGTCCTTACTTGTATATTTAAAATGATTAACGTTTCAAAACTGTGTTCTGTTAATATTGTAAACCGTTTAAATGGATATGGTTAGAAAGTGTTCACTAAATAGAGACCAGGCTGTTTAAACAACTAACCATGGACATTTAGGCTACATGGGCATATCTGAGATACATGGGCATTAGGGCCATTGCTAATGGATAAGGGATTCACTTGCAATCCAGAAAGCTCAGATTTATAGGAAGGTCTTGTCCCATAGTCTCTATTTTAATCAAAATAATTAAATTTTTTATTGATTTCTCTGTAATAATAAAACAGTAACTTGTACTTTATCCCAAGATATCCTTAATCCTTATTGGAGGAGCCTATCCAAAAACAATCTTATTGGGTTTAATTAATATTTAAATTATTTTTAGATTTCAGGTTTGGTAGACTTAAAGGTAAGACCCAAGTCCTGAGAATTCTGGATAACAGGTAACAAACCCGTATTTATAAAATGACCCATTATTAAACCCATGGAGCAGCTTTACTAAACGGCAAAAGAGTACGTCGCTAACAAAGTTTTGCGCCCTTTTGCCAGCCGAATTTTCGCTCAGGCGAACGATCATTACTCCACAAATTCACTGAAGTTGCGAATCTCTATAATGTTACCTCTTTCCCCAGAGTTTCCCTCGCCAGCTTAGACATAGCGAACTAATAAGATGAAGCTACATCCTCCTCAATCTTATGTCAGTGACATGATATCCTGTATGCCGAAAAGTTATAAAAATTATAAAAAACGCTGATGTTTTTTCATATTTTAAAGTGGGATTGTATTTAAAAGTTGTAACTAACAGTATATTGTCGCTGGCGTCAAAATCGTAGTTTCGTGAATTTTTCGCCCGTTTCACAGATTTCACGGGAAATTCATGAAATTTGTGGCGAATTAATATGGGACAAATTCACCCATCACTAGTATTAACTGTAAAGAATTTTTGTTATAACATTTTTTTTTACCATTTGAGGGGCATGCCAAATTAGTATTACGGTGGACTCTTGTCTAGTACAAGAGAGGATCTCTTTTGTCTTTATTTTGCTTCCTTGAACATTTTTAATAACAAGTGGCCACTTCAAGCATTTGCACCAACATCTCTAATAAAGACACATATATGACCTATATGTACCCGCCCTATTCAAATTGACCTAAGTGTAAGTGTACTAACAAAGTTTTGCTACGGTGAAACAAACGTTAGCGAAAGTTTGCTATAAAATGCTCGCCCTGACAAAATTACGCTAGGGAAACCTCACCCGCGTTTGGCTGCCAAGACGCAACTTCGCATTTTAGTGAATAAGCATAGTGGTAGCGAATCAACGGCTAACGAAGTGGAGTGAAGTGTGGCGAAGTCTTCTCAGGCGAAAATTCGCCCTTTAGTGAATTTGCCCCAAAGGTGGGTTGTGTAATAATGTATACAGCCACTCATAGTTGATATGGTAGAAAACGGTTTGGATGTTCAACCTCAGGATGATCCCCCTTATCTCATAACAGGATTATTTATTTTATCAGTCATTCTCATAAGTTTCATTAACATCTAAGGCAATACACATTGAGAGTACATTAGGGCTCTATTACACACACAAGCAAATAAAATCACTTGAAAATGTGCTTTCCGTACTTCCATATAGTTGTGCTCAGTCCTTCCTACCTTCTGTTCCGAACCAGGAGCTGCTGCACCTATTGACACAGGGAACCTTGGAGCTACTGCCACCTCCTAACCAGGTGGAAACTCCAGGGTTCCCACAGTGCCCTGCGTCAATTGCCACAGTGCAGTTGCTCCAAAAGAATGGGGCGTAGACTGAACACTGGAAATGATGGCACCAGAAACTATGGCAGGTGAAATTGCAGCCGCATTTGCTACGTACAATTGCATTAATCTTGGTAGATCAGTCACAATTTCTCCAATTTTAGCAAATCAGGAGCAATTGCCCTGGCCACAGCACAATTGTGTCATATTCAATGCCCCTTCGCACCTTCAATAATGCTGGATTTGACTGCTCACACAATGTTAATAAATTATTATGGCATGGCTTGGTTAGGATCTATTTAAACTTAGTAACATCCTGGGACATGGTTGGCTATTTGAGTCAAATGTCTAGATAAAATAATCTCCATCTGTATGAATTTAAAAATATCTAGAGAAGCAATGCCATGGACTGTCTAGATTCCCCCTTGGAGATAGCTTGATCTAGATGTTCTTAGAGCCTTAGATCCTGTATGTACTGTATGTTCTTTCCCTAGATCAAAGGGTGTTTCCAATTTAAAAGAAAAAAAATTCCTTACACAGTGGCTCTGTACTAAAGTTGGTGTGTACATCATTTATTGGCAAACATCACATACAGTAGATGAATGAGGTTTAATTGATGGATGTGGAATAAACAGTACACCTTTATGTTCCTATATGGAAACAGCTTGTGGTATGGCCTATTGATCCCCAGGGGAGTGGTTTGATGTTATTGGCAGCATGGCCAAATGAAATTCAGTCAAAAATGATTTGTTTAAACTGGACTGTATGGGAAATTGCATTGCTTTTTGGATAATGTATTTCTGGATACTAGATCCCATAACTGTACCACTAATTTATGAATGGAACTAACAAATGGACAAAACATCATTCCTTGTTAGAGACATTTGTGTCCTAGGTAGTAATGGCAAAACAATCAATTATAAGGAAAAGGTGGGGGGAGGATATAGAAAATAAAGCAATTTTTATTTAGCTTTGAAAATGTGAAAAAGAAAGGTGTGTAAACACAAGTGGCTCATAATGTATAATCTCCAAAAGGTTTAAAAGTCTAGGGTATAAAAACATACACATACTACCTTACTGTTACGTGTGGTATCCCAAAACCCAGAACAAACCCCAAGGTCCTGGTCTCAGCTTATGCCTCTCACTTTGGGAGGAGCTGTCCACTACTCTACGCTGAGAGGACCAAGGGGGAAGTTCTGGGCAGGCAAGGGAACCGTAAAGTATCAATGCAGTACAGGATCAGAAACTAGGAGCATAGTCAAAATAAACAGGCTGGGGTCAAAACCCGGTAACACAGTACAAAAGCAGGATCCAGAAGAGTGGTCAATAACAGGCAAGGGTCGGTCCAAGCAGAGATAGAGCAAGGTCAAAACAGGCATGGGTTAGGAACAGAAAATCCGACATGTATCATACTCAGGATCTATCAGGACCTATGTTGGGCTATGAGTCAGTGCATTGTAGGGGATTTTATAGCCAGACTAATGGCCTACACAGATCACCTGTGGCTAGATTGGAAACAGGTAAAACAAGCCACGCCTACTTGTAATTACATGGAAAGCAATAGGAGTGAACCAGGGCCGTAGCTGTCTGCTCACATAGAACAGCAGCAATGCAGACAGCACAGAAACACCAGGTCCCTGGTTCAACTCCAGGCAGGATGCCACATTACACCCCTCACTAAGGGGGGAACTGGACCTCCTAGGCTTGCCAGGAAATTTAACATGGAATTGGTTTTTGAGTTAGACAACAGAGGCTGGCACCCAAGATCTCTCCTCAGGACCAAAACCTTTTCAGTGTACCAGATATTGCAATTTACTTCTGGAAAGGCAAGATTCCACCAGCCTCTGCACCAAACATTCATGCTGTTCCAGAAATAGGATGAATTTTGCTGAGCAGCTTTGGCTGGCTTTAATAGAGAGACATGTTAGAATGTTTGAGTTCAGGAGGAAATTCTAAATGGACAGTGCTGGGACTAATGACCTCAGATACAGAAAATAGACCAAAGAATTTGAATCCTAGCTTGACAGGAGGAAGTTCCAATGGAATATTCTTGGCAGATAACCAGACCCTATCACCAACCTGATATTTGGTAGACACTTTAGGTAGTGAATTAACCTGGGCTTCAGACAAAGAATAATACAAATCGGGGCTCAGTGTTGCTACCATCACTCCCTTGGAGACTGTAGAATCAGGTACAGATTTATCTTGAGGATTAAGGGGTATCTGCATTTGCAATCCTTTTCCCTGGCCTATAGGTTTTGTTAATAACAAAATCCACTTGGGGATTGTGTTTCGGTAACCAGGGGGAGTCTGAATAGCAGGAAGATAATCCTTCTACAGACGTTGGAACAAAGACTTTTTAGACCCGACGCCTCACAAACTATTCCCCATTGAAGTATCTTGTTAGTAACCCAATCCACTCGGGGATTGTGTTTCTGTAAGCAGGGAAGGTCTAGGATCACAGGAGTATGAGGACAATTAATAATGAAAAAGAAAATTTGTTCTAAGTTATTAGAACCCATGGACAAAGTAAGATTTTCAGACTTGAAAGACACTAACCCACATCCAACGGAGCTTCCATCAATACCCAATACTTTGACTGATGGGACCAGGGGTAGTGTGGGTATGCCGTGTCTCTGAGCAAAATTAATATCTAGAAAGTTCCATGATGCCCCAGAAGAAGGCAAAACTTTCTATGCAACTCTTATGCCATTCTAAGATGATTGGGAAAAGTGCTTTGGAGGAAAATTGTTGGGGAGTTTCACCTCTCCCCTGACCTGTTTAGGTTTTTCTGGTTTCCCAGTCTCTTGGGACAGGTGTCACGAAAAAATGCTCCTTATCCCCACAATACAAGCTCAACCCATTAGCCCGCTTATGGCCCTTTTTTAGAGAGGATAAACAGGTAGAGCCCAGTTGCATGGGTTCCTCTGAAGGCCTAGGGGCTGAAACCAGGTTTGGGTGCTAATGCTAAGGCACTTCATGCAGTGTGGAAAAAGTTTTCTCTCTGGTACCTCTCCCTATGCCTCCTATCAGTTTGAATAGCAAGGTGCATTAGGAAATAAAGGAGGACAGAGCAGGAAAGTTAACTATCATCTTAAAGTTCCACTCTAATTTGACTGCGTAAGGCAGTATCATTCCAGCCCATCTCTACTGCCTAGCGGGGGAAGTTGCTTTTGAATATTGTTCAATCTTGCATACAATTGCTGGAGACATTGGACAACTTGATCCTGCTAAGATACTTGTTCCCCAAGACATTGGTGGATGCTTTCCAGGATTGCTTCTGTGGTGGCAGAGAAAGAAGCTGCTCCTTCAGCATCCATGCCTCGCCCAACATAATGTAAAGTATGGTATCCCAAAACCCAGAACAAACCCCAAGGTCCCAGTCTCTGCTCACGCTTCTGCCTCTAACGACCGCCATTCACTTCAGGAGGATCCCTCTGCTACTCGAATGCTGCCAGGTCTTAGGACAAAGGGGGGAGTTCTGGGTAAGAAAGGGCACCATAATGTATGCAGTGCAGAATCGGGAACCAGGAGCTTAGTCATGAAACAGGCCGGGTCTATAACAGTTGGATTATTATTACGAACCAGGAGCATAGTAGGCCAGGGTCCAAACCAGTCGGTAACACATTACAAATTAGGAATCCAGAAGAGCCAATAACAAGCCAGGGCCGGTCCAGGTAGCGATGCAGCCAGGTCAAAACAGGGAACAGTCAGGAACAGAAAATCAGGCACGAATCACAAAAACTATCAGGAAATTGACCTAAGCTGGGCAATGAGTCAGTGCAGAGTAGGGAGTTTTACAGCCAGACTAATGGCCTACACAATGCAGACAGTACAGGAACACCAGGTCACTGGTTCAACTCCACGTCAGATGTCACACTTACATGTTCATTATATTGTATACAGGTATGGGACCTGTTATTAAGAATGTTTGGGACCTGGGGTTTTCCAGATAAGGGATCTTATATGGAAATCCATACCTTAAGTTTACTAGAAAAACATTTAAACATGAAATAAACCCAATAGACTGGTTTTGCCTCCAATAAGGATTAATTATACTTTAGTTTGGATCAAGTACTCTTTTATTATTACAGAAAAAAAGGAAGAAGTTTTTAAAAATTTGTATTATTTGAATAAAATGGGGTCTATGGGAGATAATCTCCCAAAAATTCTGAGCTATCTGAATAATGGGTTTTCCAGATAACAAATAAAATCTGCCATATACATGTAACTATATGCTTTGAAGACCACTGGCTTCTTAATCATGCCACCTCAATTCTCACATGAATGTAAATTTTTTAAAAAAATACCGTTTTTTCTTTAGGTCTACCAGTGTCGGTAGAGAAATGCCATAAAGCTACCTTAAAACTATGTAGCCATAGGCATTCTCTGGTAAGTAATTGTGCAGTAAAATCTCCACCACTAAACAGCCGCCCAAAAACATGAAAGCTTTGCACTGATAAATGGACATTTACAAATCTGTAATTGCTTTAAACAGTTTTCATTTTAGTTCATTTGAAAACAAATCTTTCACGTGAGACATGTTGTATTTAGTTTTGCTTGTTTTTTCTTGACTTTACCTTACTTGCAATTATTTCCCAATGTTTAATTGTAGCCCATCAAAAACTCTCATTGGCTCTTGAAAAAGCCTCATTGGTGAGCTAATAATCACCTTTTTGAGGGTCATTAGGTTACATAGCAGAAATGTTTTCTTTATTAATAAGAGAGTGACACATTCTATTTACATTAATTTGTGAGGTTTGAAATTAATTTAATGTGACCTATGATGACTTCCAATCTGGTAAAATAAAGCTCAAGCATTGTACTAACTGTTAAACCATTCATTAAACATTTTATGCAAATTGTTTGTTTATAAACAAATTAACTGCTAGAATTTTCAAAACAGGTGCTGTGCTGTGAATGTGTACTAAATGATGTGGTACTGAAAGAATTAATTAGACCTTCAGATGTAATTAGTTGCAATAATTTGTGTGATTAGCGGCTTGGTTAAGAAGTAAGACACACATTGTAATGCATGGGAGAGTCACTGCAGTAGCTCTGTATTGCATATGGAGAAGAGGAGCTCTCTAACATCTAGGATATTTTTAAAAAAAATTGCTGACATACTGTAACTGAAGTTAATTGCTGGTGAAAATGTCTTCCTTAAGCTTACATTTAAATAGTAGAGCCATTGCTAAAGAAAAAATAGACCATATTTATTTAAGTGAGGTAAAATTTCTGATTGAGATTATTTTTTTCAAAACAGTCATTGCCCTCAGATCCTTAATATCTTGTATAATTATATATACTAATCTAAGATGGAGCTTCTATACCAACTCATCTGATGGTCAACACTAAGAGGCTAATTGTCAGGATTTGCCAGTAATAGAACTATGGTCGCTGTGTTTTTATACTCCTACATTGACCCAGTGAGTCACTTTTGGCTTTTAGCAATTGTGCTCTCTAATTTCCATAACTGGCTTCTAACATTCCTTTCCACACAGTGCCCTCCTCCGGACTCATTAAACCCATCTGTTATTTATAAAGCATTCAGGTGCCTTTATAAGCCTGCTTCCTGCAACTACTAGTTGCTTGAACATTGTAGCCCACAAGCCTGATACAGCCCATTACAGCTTTGTTCTTACTTGTTCCTTGCCTGGTTCCTGTTTCGTTTCCTTCCTTCCTTTGATTCCTGGTTCCTGATCTGAGTCCTTGCCTTGTTCCTGTGCCCTTGTTCCTGATCCCTGCCTGTTTTCGACTGATCTCCTGGTACTGACTTTGGCCTGTTTTCTGGTATATCCTTTGTCTGCAACCTGCCCCTGACCTCGGCCTGCCTACTGGATTTCCTTTGCTTGCTGCCTGTCCAGACCTCGGCCTGTTTAAAGGACTCTGATTACTAGCTGCCTGCCTCTGTACCCTGGCCTGGTAAAATGACTTTTTGTTTATGTTCAATCTTGCATTTATCCTGCTACAATGTTCTTTACATGATACATGATAAATCCACTTCCTACATACTGTAACATGTCATCTGCCTATTATCATGCTCCATTCCTGCATTACCCTTTTTATACAGCACATAGTCCCCTACCTGCCAGCCACAAACCTGTGGTCAGTCCTGACACCAATTTATTAAACCGCAACATTCCAGTGGGGCTTTTTAATGCCGAAAATTAAAAAAAGTTGCGGGGGAAAAAAAACATGATTTATTCCACTCATGTAGAAATCAATGGCAAATGTCCCTTTTTCAACAGTAAAATTCTTCTTTGATTCATGGTTTTAAAGGGGTTTTTGACGCAGGCTTTTGTGCAACAATACGAAAAAGTCATAGGTATTGTGCGGTTTATGTGACTTATCTGCAACTTTTCTCATTCATGCTTTTCCAGTTCAGGTCTTAATAATTTTCATGACATTCGTGGTTTTAGGGTTAGGCCACACTGGGCGTTTTGTGGAGATTTAGTCGCCTAGCGACTAATCACCTCGTCTTTGTGGTGACCAATCTCCCCAAACGCCTTCCCTGACTCTGCGCCGGCTAAAATGAAAAAACGCCAGTGCTAATCACACGCAGCAATTAGTTTTCCGAAGTCGCCCGACGTTTCCTGCAACTTCAGGCGACTTTGGAAAACAAATCACAGAGTGTGATTGGCGCCGGCGTCTTTTTCATTTTAGCCGGTGCAGATTCAGGGAAGGCGTTTGGGGAGATTGGTTGCCGCAAAGACGAGGCAATTAGTCTCCAGGCGACCAAATCTCCCCAAAACGCCCAATGTGGCTGTGAGTTTAGTCGTGGTTTTAAAAACTTCTAAAACCAGTAAAATGAGACTTTTGATAAATAGGCCTCAACAATACTTCTGTTAATTCTTATCAAATACGATTCTGAAATTATCATGAAAGACACTTGAGTTATCCATTGCCTGTATGCCCTAATAACTTGTCTAAACATGACATCAACATGAAACAACATAGAGTTGTTCTTTGAGTAACCTACAATCTGTAGGTTACAAACTGTAGCTGCTATACAGGGCAGACAGCCATTAATTGCACATGCAAAAGAGGGGAAAATTCTAATTCTGCCATGTTTGAATTACTTTTACCTTTAAATTACAAAAATTGAGGTGTGAGAACCACATTTTGGCCAAAATATGTAAGGTCATGTGCCACATTAAGGTCCCTCATTTAACATGAATGCTTCCTTTCTTACTGTAAAAACATTTAAAATCATTAGACCCCTGTGCAACTGAGTGGTGGAACCATGTTCACTTACCCTTTGCTCTGAAACTCAACTCAATTAATTCAACTACATCAATGCCTGAACCTTTTCCTATAGGCTGAGTGGCAGCTACAATGGAAAATTTGCCAACGATGTATATGCAAAGCAGAGAGAAATTGTGAGAGCTCATGCTTCTGAGTACAGTATAAAGTGTAAGTGAAGATATTTCTACCTCTCAATCACACTTAATGCACATTGTTGCCAGTAGTCTAATGATTTTAAATAAATTTGCCTGGCACATATTCGCAATGAATTTCCGCGAATAAATTTGCGAAGCTCCCATGAAAATTCGCCAGAGAAATTTCATCAAAATTTTTTTGGACGCATGTGCGAAAAGTCGCTCACGTCAAAATTGGCGTGCATCAACACTATTCGGACACCCATTGACTTTAACGCCAGCGTCAGCTTGGATGCGAGCGTCAATTTCTGATTTTCATGATTTTTCGTGAAAATGTCAGATTTTCACGTTCTTTTGTGAAACTTTCCGATTTCACGATTTTTCTGCGGATTTTTCACCTATCACTATTTGGGTAGTGTAGGACTCATGTTAAATGAGGGGCCTTGACGTAGTACTTGTGCTTGCATATTTTCGCCAAAATGAAGTATGAACACCTCAATTTTTGTAAAATTAATTTAAAGATACTTACACAGGCAAACACCAACATAGGAGTACATGAGTGGTAGCTGTTATCTAGAAATCTGTTATCCAGAATACTCAGAATTACTGGAATCCCATCTGCCATAGACTCCATTTTAATATAATTCACATTTTTAAAAATGATTTTCCTTTTTCTCTGTAATATATTAAAACTTGAAGTGAGAGTTATTGATTTCATACATCCACTTCATCGGAGGTTGTATACTTACCAGGAACTAACCAATAAATGTAACTGGCAATCAGGACAGGAGATGGAATTTCTCCAAATCAAACACTACATCATCACACTCCTTGGGCAACAATCCCAGCCGCACCTTACCCCATTTGAAAAAATTCTGGGTGGCCCTTTTCCCTGTAAGGGTTTGATCTCACAGTTGTATGCGCTAATGAACGCCTTACCTGATGACCCCTTTCCTACTCATGCCTACATGCATTATTGGGACTCGGTTTGGGATCCTGGTTTTACTATATCCCAATGGAACAAAATGTGGGAGAATGCTCGTACTATAACAACATGTGTCCAACAAAAAGAAAGTATTTATAAAGTTATGATGAAGTGGTATTTAACCCCTGATAGGCTCTCCAAAATGTTCCCACAAAGCAGTCCCTTTTGCTGGAGAGGATGTAACCACATGGGTACGCTACATCATATTCTCTGGGCTTGTCCCAAACTGACAAAGTTCTGGCAGGATGTTGTAAACCTGATAATTGCGGTCTTTAATTCCCCACTGAATATTACGATGCCTCACTTACTATTAGCCCTACCTATCCCCAGATTGAAAAGAGCAGCCCAGAAGTGGGTTAATCAGATATCCACAGTAGCCAGATTGGCAATTACTTCCAAATGGAAGACTCCACTCATCCCCACCATTCAAGAAATAACTCTTAGACTAGAGAGCAACAAGAAGTTTGAGGAAATGACTGCCCGCATCAATAATACATTAGACTTGCATAGCAACATCTGGGGTAGTTGGGACCACTACCTCCTGACTAGAACCGACTGCTCTTAAATTTTCTTGGTACTTATTGATAGGCTACAGCTATGATATCTGTTTGCGAGGTACAACTCCCTCCCCCACCTCTGTTTTCTATATATTTTTTTTTTTTTTTTTTTTTTTTTTTCTCTTCCCTCCCTTGTTTTCCCTTCTGCAATTGTTGTACTGCCCTACAATTACTGTCGATTCCAATACTTAAACGTAGTCCATTGCTTTACTTAGAGGTGTTGGTTGGAACTGCTTGCACTCTATGTAATATTGATGTACTTCATATTCTGTTCGGTCTGCTTGTTTTTTTTTTGAAAATTAATAAAAATGTAAGTTACAAAAAAAAAAAAACAGTACTTGATTCCAACTAAGATAGAATTAAACCTTATTGGAGGAAAAAACCCATCTGCTCATCAACAACAAAAAGCATACTATACATATTCTTATGATGAAAAACATATAGAAATCTGACCAAAGCCAAAGGGAAAACTTCTTAACGGCATATAAAAGCATCAGTGGTTTTCTACAAAAATGTTTTTAATTACTCTGAGTTCCTTGTCAGGTTGTTTTATCCCCCTTGGTCAGCCGAAGAGAACAAATATTATATTGCATGTATTCTCTATTATACAGTACATGCCCATGAAAATGCATTCCATAAAATAGTATTATCTTTATATGAAAATGATAAGTGATGGGCGAATTTATTCGCCAGGCGTGAATTTGTGGTGAACTTCCGCATTTTGCCTCCAGCGAATAAATTTGCGAAAATACTTTGGCCGCCGGTGACGACGCGGGCGACAATTCCTACGCCGGCGACAATTCTAGGGGCCCATTAAAGTCAAAGAAAGTCAGAATTGTCGCCGGCGTCTGAATTGTCGCCAGTGTTAGAATTGTCGCCTGCGTCTAAAATATTTGGACGCGGGCTTCAAAATTCATGTTTCGCAAATTTTTCCCATTTCGCGAATTTCACAGGAAATTTGCAAATTTTTCGGTGAAACGGGAGAAAATCGTCCATCACTAAAAATTATATGTGTGCAGTTTTCTTCAATTGCTTATATTTTTGTGCTGTGTTTTCCTTATTCAGAGGCCAGAGACTGATTGGTCATCTCCATCTGTACATTCACATAACAATGGTCCTGCACCTTCTAACTAAAGAGCTTTCTCTCTGAAAAAGAGATGTTCTGCCTGGCTAAGCAGTCAGTCTATTTCCTGTTTTGTAAGTTTGATATTTGCAAATCACTCTTTACTGTGTATCTATCAACCCTAATGCAGACTTCAAATAAAATTAAGATTTGTCTGTCATGAGTAGCAACAATGAGTTGCCTGAGGCAGTGACAGAAAGGAATATTGTGGGGTTTGATTAAGATTAATGAGCAAAGAAAGTTTAAAGTTTTCAAAGATGGATAAACAGGCATTTTGTTAACTGATTTATTTGTTCTCCATCATAAAGCAAGAGTGGAACAGTTTTTTTTTGTCTAATGCTTTCAAAGTCATCATTTATAAAAACAACACAAGTATATATTTTATTTAAATAAATGACAAATATCAAAGAAAAACAGACTTCTTGGTATAAATGGATATTTTGTTTTGTTCTGTTATATGGCCACTTTTCTAATTCGGTAATGACTTTATGACGATTGTTGTGAGGAAATGGTAAATGTGCTACACTAAATTATTAGTTTGTTGCTCTAGTACATAGCTGACTAGTGAAGAAGACAGGCTGGGTTTACCACATAATGGACCAGAATATTAATTCTTCATAGCTAAAGAACAAGACTTCAAGAACTCTTTTCCTACTTAATATACTTTGGTATTCAGCTGTCTTGGTCCCTCAAACGGTATCGCAATAGATTCACTTTACTTGTTCCCTTAAGGCAGGGAATGATCAATTCAAGCTCATGAGAATACGTAAGGTAACTAAATCAAGTATTGACAATGAATTAATTGGTAGTGTATCTTCTCTCACAATCAAAGCCTCTGCAGAAACCTGAACTCTAGCCTGCACGAGATAAGGGCAAAGAATGGTTTATATATTGAGAACTTTCTTAGTATAAATGCAAGGACTGTTACTGCATGTATTGAACCAAATGGAGTTTGTGTGTGGTATTGTGAAACACGGATGTACATTTTGGTCTCTTAAATCAGGGTTGCTGCACCACTGAGGCAAGTTGAGAAACTCTCCTCAGGAGGCAGTGCCCCACTAGTTACCAGGGGCAGCAAAATTCCGCTCCTGTAATTTTTTTAAAACTAGAAATTCGTCTAGCACAGAGAGTGCAATTGCACTCGTGGACCCCTCCACTGCTGTTGTGGATCAGTGCATAAAGGTGGGGAAGGGGGGCAGCAGCAAACTGCCTCAGGTGGTGGAGGGGCCAGGATCGCCCCTGCTCTAAATAGTCAAATTACTATGCAATACAAATTACTTACACAAGAAAAGGACACCAAAGAGCATGCCTCTCTTGTAGGGACAGAGGTAAAGGAAGGGAATTGCTTTCTGTGTATTGCAAACTTGTGGAGCAATTAGTTGGAGGAATTGTAGAAAACGGTTATCACTTGTTGTTAATGGAGAGTGTAGCAGACAGTCTTGAGGAGATGGTGGAGAGTGTGCATGTCAGGACTTACCCTGGTGGTCTAGTGGACAGCGGGGTCCACCGCAGCTCCTTCGGCGTGGACGCCCGCTGCGCAGCTCCTTCTCTCTTCCTGGTGCCGGTTTCTCCTAAGGCGTGCGTGCCGCGCACACTCGTTTCTTAAAGGCGCAGTGACGCTGGGGTGTGACGTCAGCGCGCAATGGCGCCAAATTCAAATGTATTTAAGGGGAATTTAGGTTTCAGCAAGTTGCCCGTTGTTAGGTTCATATTAGTTTGTTCCTGGGTGCTTATTCCTTGAGATTCCTGATTGATCTACTGTGTTTGACCCATGCCTGCCTGATTTACTACGCTGATCTCTCTAATCCTGACCTTTGCCTGTCTGTTAACTCTGAACTCTTCAATCTTGATCCTGCCAGTCTGTGACTATTCTGACATCTCCAATCCTGACCTCTGCCTGTCCATTGACCATTCTACGCTATCTCTATCCTGATTTTGGCCTGTCTGATTATTCTACCTGCTTGTGCTAGCCCGGCCTGCCGGTTCCTGGTGGCTTCCTATCTTCCAGTATCCTTGTAAACAGTCGTGCCCCATTGCCTGCCAGAACTTACGCCTTGCACCTCTCGTTAAGTCCAGGTGGCATCTGAGTAAGCTGAGGGCTCCTCCCGAGGCCAAAGGCGGTCACTTAACTGGTGAAGTCGAGCCGAGACCAGGGTGCTTGGCTTCTGTTCTGGTGTAGGGTGCCGACCGTGACAGTGCAATGTTATTCAATGCAATGTGCTAAAGATTTTTTTTTTTAGAATGACACATGCAATTTCTGTATATTTTCTAAAGGATATGGTTTATAATTCCATTTAGGTTACAGAGATTAAGGGGCAGATTTATCAAAGGTCGAGGTGAATTTTCGAATGAAAAAAATTAAAATTTCGAGCTATTTTTTTGTGTACTTCGACTAGGGAATAGTCCAGATTCGATTCGAATTTGAAAAAGATTCAAAAATTTGAATATCGAAATCTATCATGTACTGTCCCTTTAAAAATTCAACTTCGACCATTCACCATCCAAAACCTGCCGAATTGCTGTTTTAGCCTATGGGGGAGCTCCTAGAACCTGTTTTGGACTTTGACAAATCAAAGATTTTTTTGGGGGAAACTGAATCAAATTTGATCGAATGCGATATTCCTGCGATTTGTACGATTCGAATTTGGCCAAGTACGGACCTATTCGATCGAAAACTGACCTAATCGACCAAAAAAAACCTTTGACTTAATTTTGGTTGGTCATTTTGAATTAGAATTTCGAAGTTTTTTCAATTCAAAATTCGATGGGAGAGGTTGTCAGACTTTTTTTTAGCACAGTGCCAAGGGAAGCATTTTGTTTCAAAACTGCCTAGTCATGTTTTTCCTAGAAGAGCTAAGTGGCAAAACTGTGTTTCAACTGTGCTGCTCATTTCCATAAGACTGGAGGCCACATACGTAGGCCAAGTTCTTCCCACAATACACTACATTATTGGCGCATATCGCATAGTACTCCACTGTACCGGCACTCAACAAAGCACCAAGATCTGCCTTAGTTGCTATTCTTTTTATATAACAGTAGCCACTGGATATAGTGTGCATCATGTGTTGGTTTTAATGGCCCTTACACATATATGTAATAAATATTTCATTGTAGTAAATTCACTTCCAAATCATAGGATTCCTTTTGGGGCTTGATCCCTATGGTAATCTTCTTTTAGGTTTAATTTCTGCTAGCCTGTCTTATTTGACACTATTTAAAGGTTCTTTGAAAGGTTGGTCTGATTCTTACTTAGCCATAATGAATTTTAAAAATATGCAGGCTCCCTTTTAATTTTTTAAAATTTCCACCGGAAATTCCACTTAAGGACTATTTGCATTTTCTGGCAAGATTCCGTAGAGGACAATGGAGGGCAATTGAAGGTGGATTGTCCAAACATGTTTGGGCTATTAAAGAATGTGGTAGGAATAGGGATGCACCGAATCCAATATTTTGGATTCGGCCGAACCCCCGAATCCTTCACGAAAGATTTGGCCAAATACCGAACCGAATCCGAATCCTAATTTGCATATGCAAACTAGGGATGGGAAGGGGGCATTTTTTTTTACTTCCTTGTTTTGTGACAAAAAGTCACGTGATTTCCCACCCTGCCCCTAATTTGCATATGCAAATTAGGATTCAGATTCGGTTCGGCCAGGCAGAAGGATTCGACCGAATCCAAATCCTGCTGAAAAAGGCTGAATCCCGAACCGAATCATGAATTTCACATTTATAATCACTTTCACCCCTTGCAGTTTGGTCATTTACTGTATCGTCCAAGCTTTGTTTATTTCTTATACACACACAAGGTATACACCAACATTTAAATAAATGTGGGAATATAATATAAGTTAATCATGGAAAAAATAGTAGTGATTAGGAGTGCTCTACCCTCTTGATTAACTGTGTAGGTTTCAGGTGATAAACTGGAAGACCCTCGCCTGCTTTTTGGGTCAACTGTTACATCCAGAGAAAAGAAATGCAGTAGCATTCTGGGATTGATGCAAAATCTTTAGTGATTAATTTAGCCCATATACAAGCAAACAAAGGGCAACGTTTCGGCCCCACTGGACCCTTTATCAAGCCATGGAAAAAATAGGCTTGAACCATTTCCTTTTTTTTTTTTTGTTGCATGCGTTCCAAAAATCTGTGTATATAATAAAATTTCCCTCTGGAAAAAACACTCACTTTTAGCCACGTTTTTAGAGAGTTAAAAAAAACCCCCACAATGTAATATTAATCTGAGGAAAGCTATTAAACTGCAAAACACAAATTTCCTTTCTTAACTCTGCAAGTTTTAACACATCACATGAATTTAATTATATTACCTAAGATACCTGAGATATAAGGAAGAGCCCCCAGATTCTGGTTACCAGATTGTTTGCTTTAATTTTGTTTTTGACCTCTTGTGAGCCTTAGCTTCTTTTCCATTTAATAAGGGCTAGTACATTGGTGTGATTCCTTCGCTGATTAGCTCGAAACCTGTCAGGCAGAATATCTTTTCCCTCCCCTGCTCTCTTTCCTAATAGACATGAAACAACCCAGTCAATAATATTTTACTTGTCTTCCTACTCGTGTCTTTTACTCTGATCAGTTAAGGTGAGTTTGACGGCATAAAGTCAAAAGGGAGGTTATGATCTGAAAGTTCAGCCAAATGTTATCAGCTGCAGAGACATTGCTAAGGGAAAGGCTTTTGAGGCCTAATGACTGAAGCCAATAATAGTTGCATACAACTGATAGTATCAACAGCTGTCAAAGATCCAGTCATTTGTGGTTCATCTGTAAACCTAAACACCTGTATCTAGTCAAGATGACATTGTTATACCCTTCATTCCCTATGATCTTGATTTGTTCCTCAAATGCTGCCAGGATAATCTAAACTGCTAGCTGATTTATGAAGTGAAAGGGTCTTTCAAAATGTTGGCACCGGCTGAGGAATTGATGGAGCTTCTCATTGTAACTGTGGCACAGTGCTCTGACAGTATCCTCGTAGCTCCATTACCAGTGATGTACAACATTTACATTTTAAGAAGAGCCCATGAAAGCTGCACTTAACATTGTCTTAAGTCACATAGAAAGACATTAGGCACTTGCTTAAGATATGTTTGCAAAGAAAGATATCTAAGTGACTAACAAACATTTTTCTTAAAAGCTTCTCACGTTGAAGCTCATACTGTTTAGGATACTGAAGACAGAGAGAGAGAGAGAGAGAGGTTCCTGAGCATTCAATTGTAAAATAAATGTAATCTTAAATGCTTGAAAGATGATACAGAATTGCCCCACTACATTGGAATTAATATGCAGATCTGAGGAAGATTTCATCAGCATTCACGGCTCCTTCAGATGAGAAAGAACCAGAGTTATAGCGGTGCTTTTAATAAAATATACCGCTTCCAGAAATTCTACAAACTATAAAAATACAGAGTCGTTTAAAATACATAAAGATTAATATAGTAAGTCATAAAAACAGATCTGTGGGTTTGTTTAACCCATCAGCTACCACCCGGCCTTATCATTTTATCATTTAAGAGATCATAAAATTATGAAAAATGAAAGCATTTCCAAAAACTTCAATATGATATTGTATGACAAATACATTTATATAGTTGGACAATTTAAATATGTGTTTAACATAAAGGGGTTATGTAATAAAAGGTACAAGGTCTGCAACAGTTCTAATCACCAATGGCAGACTTTCAGCTTTAATTCAGTGGGTTGAACGAAAAGACTGCATAAAAATGTGAAGGAAAATGTGAGAACAATCGCTTCATTTCAGGGACTCGAAAGTAACTGGACCATTGACTCAAAGGCTATTTCATGGGCAGGTGTGGGGAATTCCTTTGTTATGTCATTATCAATGAAGCAGATAAAAGCCCTGGAGTTGATTTGAGGGGGGTGCTTGTATGTGGAAGATTTTGCTGTGAAAAGACAACATGCGGTCAAAGGAGGTCTCCTTGCAGGTTGAAACAAACCATCCATAAGCTGCAAAAACAGAAAACCCATCAGAGAAATTGCTACAATATTAGGAGTGGCAAATTCTACAGTTTGGTACATCCTGAGAAATAAAGAAAGCACTGGTGAACTCAGCAACGCAAAAAGACCTGGACATCCACGAAACACAGCAGTGGTTGATGATCACAGATCATTTCCATGGTGAAGAGAAACCACTTCACAACAGCCAAACAAACGAACACCACTCTCCAGGAGGTAGGTGTATTGATATCCAAGTCTACCATAAAGAGAAGACTGCATGAAAGTAAATACAGAGGGTGCACTGCAAGGTGCAAGCCACTCATAAGCATCAAGAATAGAAAGGCTATATTGAACTTAGCTAAAAAAAAACATCTAAAAAAGCCAGCACAGTTCTGGAAAAACATTCTTTGGAAAGATGAAACCAAGATCAACCTCTACCAGAATGATGGCAAGAAAAAAGTATGGAGAAGGCGTGGAACAGATCATGATCCAAAGCATACCAACCATCTGTAAACATGGCGGAGGCAGTGTGATGGCTTGGGTGTGCATGGCTGCCAGTGGCACTGGGACACTAGTGTTTATCCATGATGTGACACAGGACAGAAGCAGCCGAATGAATTCTGAGGTGTTGAGGGTCAAACTGTCTGCTCAAATCCAGATAAATGCAGTCAAATTGATTGGGAGGCGTTTCATAATGACCCAAAACATACAGCCAAAGCAATCCAGGAGATTATTACAGCAAAGAAGTGGAATATTATTGAATGGCCAAGTCAGTCACCTGATCTGAACCCAATTGAGCAGCATTTCACTTGTTGAAGACTAAACTTGGGACAGAAAGGCCCACAAACAAACAGCAACTAAAAGCTGCTGCAGTAAAGGCCTGGCAGTAGGAATGAGCGATTTTTTTCACCTTGTTTTAGCCGTGGAAATGACGCCCATAGACTTGCATGGTATCGTGTTAGACTTACGTTTAGACGTTAAGTGGATCTTTTGTAGAGGAGGGCTCACGAGCAGCTTCCACCGACAGCAGACTAACCTGAAGGTGGAACAGGTAGAATGCGCCGTGAAAAGAGGCCGGAGAGTCCGGATAAGTAGCAGTAGGGATCAAGATGGACGAAGTCAGGCGGGCCGAGGTCAGATGCAGGCAGCTCAGGTTCGAAGTCAGGCAGGCCGAGGTCAGATGCAGGCAGCTTAGGTTCAGAGTCAACAGGCCGAGGTCAGATGCAGGTAGCGTTCAAGCAGAGTCAAGGATAGCCGGGTCAATATCAGGAAGTCAATAAACAGTGCTGGGGTCTCTTGGAAATGTACTAAGATAACCTAGCAACTTGTTCACATGTTAGCAGTGAATTTATAGGCCCAGCGTCAATTCGCATGCGCAAGAACGCACCGCGCGCACGAACGTACGCGCGCACGCCAAGACGCGCGCGCGACTAGGCGCACGCGCGACAAAGCGAACGGTCGCGCACGAACGTACGGGCGCGTCACCGCTGGCGACTGACAACTTGCCTGCAAGAACGTTTTCAGGAACAGACATCCCTCTGGAGACGGTGAGTGGCCTTACAGTGCCTCCCCCCAAGACGCGGCCTCAGGACGCGACACGAACCTGGCTTTTCGGGATGGGCTCGATGAAATCTTTGAAGAAGACTGGGAGTATGAAGATTGGATGCAGGTTCCCAAGAGTTCTCTTCCATCCCATACCCTTTCCACTTGACCAAGTACTGAACTTGCTTGCCTCGAAATCTTGAATCCAGAATCTTCTCCACTACGAACTCCTCCAGGCCATCAACTATAACCGTTGGAGGAGGGGACGTCACACGACCATGAAAGATGTTAGGAATAACAGGTTTAAGAAGAGACATATGAAACACGGGATGAATCTTCCAAGAGTTCGGAAGTTCAAGTTGAAATGTAACAGAATTAATCTGTTTGATAATAGAAAAAGGTCCCAGGTACTTCTGACCCAACTTCTTACTTGGGCAGGCTAGTCTCAGATTGGCAGAAGATAACCAGACCTTATCCCCGACTTTGAATTGAGGACCAGGAGAGCGTCTGCGGTCTGCCATAATCCTTAAAATCCTGTTGTGCTTTGCCCATTGTCTTTTGTAGAGTCTTGAAATTTGAAGACAAAAAGGCAAGACGCTCCTGTACTGCGGGAACAGGTATCTCGGGTAAAAAAACTGGAAAAATAGCAGGATCAAGGCCGAAATTGGCAAAAAATGGTGATTGTCGTATAGTAGAATGGTGGGCGTTATTATATGCGAACTCCGCTAGAGGTAATAAAGTTACCCAATCATCCTGTGCAAAAGAAGAAAAGCATCTTAAATACTGCTCCAGGGTCTGATTAGTCCTCTCCGTCTGTCCATTGGACTGTGGATGGAAGGCAGAGGACAATGATACTTTAATCTGTAAAGCCTTACACAACGCTTTCCAAAATTGGGAAGTAAATTGGACACCACGATCGGACACAATTTCATCTGGAACTCCGTGTAAACGAACCACCTCTTTGATGAAGGTTTCAGCGGTGACTGCAGCTGAAGGTAATTTAGATAAAGACGAGAAGTGTGCCATCTTGGTTAGCCTGTCGACACAAACAAAGATCGTAGTTTGTCCATGAGAAGGCGGTAACTCTGAAATGAAGTCCACTGAGACAGATCCCCATGGACGCGATGGAATAGGGAGAGGTTGGAGCAAACCTGCTGGCTTAGAGCGTGGATTCTTGAATCTAGCGCATGTCTCACACGAGGACACAAATGCTGCACAGTCTTTGGCTAGAGTTGTCCACCAGAAGGACCTTTTGGCTAAAATAATAGTCTTTTTTATGCCCGGATGACCAGCAAGTTTAGAGTCATGGACGGTTTTAAGGACATCAAGTCGAAGATCACTTGGCACAAAAATTTTTGACCCAAAAAACAAGAGACCAGCCCTGCGAGACAGGACATATCTATCCACGACGTTGCCAGGAACTAATAGTGATGCCTTCTTTAGACGGTCAATCAGAGATTCCTGCAGAAGGAAGAAATTGGTTGGCTTCAAGATTGTCTCAGAAGAGAGGTCTGGAGAGGAGTCAGATGAAAATATGCGAGAAAGGGCATCAGCTTTAACATTCCTCTTGCCTGGACGATAGGTGATGTGGAAGGAAAATCTCATAAAAAACATTGCCCAACGAGCTTGTCTTGGTCTGAGACGTTTGGCAGAACGCAGGTACTCAAGGTTTCGATGGTCAGTATATACCATAACTGGATGTTTCGCACCTTCAAGCAAATATCTCCATTCCTCAAAAGCGAGTTTAATCGCCAACAATTCTCTGTCAGAGACGTCGTAGTTTTGTTCTGCCCTATTCAGTTTTCTAGAGAAAAAAGCGATAGGATGTAACTCATCTTTAACTGTAGTCCTTTGAGATAAAATTGCACCTACTGCAGATTCAGAGGCATCAACCTCCAGTAGGAAGGGTAAATCTGGATCAGGATGACTTAAGATTGGGGCTGAAGTAAAAGTTTTCTTCAAAGAGGTAAAGGCTACTTGTGCTTCATCAGTCCAAAAAAATTTTTTACTGGAACGTGTGAGTTTAGTGATAGGGAGAATAATTTGGGAAAAATTTTTAATGAATTTCCTGTAGAAGTTAGAGAATCCGATGAAACTTTGAACAGCTCGACGACTGGTAGGGACTGGCCAGTCCAGGATGGCTGAAACCTTCTTGTGATCCATCTGAATTCCTTTAGAAGAAATAATAAAACCCAAAAATTCCACGGATTCTTTTTCAAACTCGCATTTCTCCAATTTTACATATAAACGGTGGGTTCTAAGGCGATTAAAGACCTTTTTCATATGAATTCGATGTTCTTGGAGTGACTGAGAAAAAATAAGAATATCGTCCAAGTAAACAATTGCGAAGATATCAAGAAAATCTCGTAAAACGTCATTTGCAAAGTGTTGAAATGTTGCGGGCGCGTTACAAAGCCCGAATGGCATTACTAGATATTCGAAATGCCCGTACCGGGTACGAAAGGCCGTCTTCCACTCGTCTCCCTTACGTATCCTCACAAGATTATAGGCTCCCCGAAGGTCGAGTTTGGAAAACACCTTTGCACCACGAAGTTGTTGGACAAGTTCCGGAACTAGAGGGAGTGGATATCGATTTTTAACGGTTATTTTGTTTAATTCCCTGTAGTCAATACATGGTCTTAGAGAACCATCTTTTTTTCCTACAAAGAAAATACCAGCTCCTGCTGGGGAAGTAGAATATCTAATGAATCCTTTGGCTAAATTGTCATCCAAATAATCCTTAAGAGTCTTCAGTTCTGGCTCACATAATGGATAGATGCGTCCAAAGGGTATTTGACTGCCAGGCAAAAGTTCAATCGGACAGTCATATATTCTATGAGGAGGTAATATATCCGCACCTTTCTTGTCGAAGATATCAGCAAACTCCTGGTACACTGTAGGAAGAATATTAGGTTCGTTACTTGGAGAGACTGTACACACTTGTTCCCCAAGAGGCTGTAAACAAGAGGACTGACAGAGCTCAGAATAAAAAGTCAATTTTCCAGAAACCCAATCAATAATAGGATTATGTTTACGAAGCCACGGAAGGCCTAAAATAACTGAAAATAATGGGGAAGCAACTACATCAAAACTCATTTGCTCGAAGTGAATTTTATTCAAACATGTGAGAAGTGCAATAGTCTCTTTAGTCACCGGACCAGAACTAATTGCAGAACCATCTGCCACTCTGATGAAGACAGGACTCTCTTTAAGCAGAAGAGGAATATGAAGATTGTCCACCACTTGAGAGTCAATAAAGCATCCGCTTGCACCGGAATCAACTAGAGCTGGAAGAACCACCTGCTCCTCTCCCCACTGCAAAGAAAGGGACACAATCAGTAGGGGGGAAAAACTTGTTGAATGGTTAATAACAGGAGAGAAGGGCTCTTTACTTGAGAATGTTGGTCGAATAGGGCATGTTCGAAGGAGATGTCCAGCTTGTCCACAATATAAACATAGATTCAGCCTCCGTCGTCTTAATCTTTCCTCCACAGAGAGAGAGGGTCTAATTGCTCCAATTTGCATCGGTTCGGAATCAGGGTTAGTAGGAGTACCCCTTACTGGAGGAGGAGCCTTGGGAGTGGTCCAGAAAGGAGAAATCTCAGAAGCTCTTTCAGACTTCCTTTCTCGCAATCTAATGTCCAACTGAACTGCTAAAGAAATCATTTCCTCTAAAGAGCCAGGTATTGCTACACGAGCAACTTCGTCTTTTAGGCCAATAGATAAACCCAAGCGGAATTGATGTTTGAGTGCTGCATCATTCCATTCGGTCTCCACAGCAAGCTCCCGGAATTCCATAGCATAATCTTCTACAGGCCTCCGACCTTGGCTGAGAGCTCGTAAGGCGGCCTCCGCAGCAATTTCGCGATGCGGATCATCATAAAGTGAAGCCATGTGTCAGGATCGTAAGGGTTCTGGCTCCGCCCCTCGAGTCATTCCAGGCGCAGTCACGCAGCGCGTCAGAAGCGACGCAGGCGCGGTGACGTCGACGCAAGCGCGGTGACGCCGGCGCAAGTGCGACGGCACTGACGCAAGCGCGACGGTACTGACGCCGGCGCGGTGACGCTGACGCCATTTGGACGCTGGGCCTATTTAAACCATCTTTTTAGAGCAGGACCTTGCTCAGACATCGTCTCTGCTACTCTGAAGATTCCTGTGAATTATCCAAGCTTGATTCTTTTCGACCTGATCCACTTGACTACGCCTCTTGCCTACTCCTCCTGTTTTGACGTTCCGGTTGCTGTTTTTCTGGTTTGACCCTGCCTGACCTTGACTTCGCTGACCTCTCCGTTCCTGACCCGGCCTGCCTGACCAATCTTCTTGTTCTCCGCTGGGAGCTGTGCTTCAACATCCAACGGCTAATCGGCTCTCATACCTTCCCCTACCAGTCTCTCCTCTGTTCATATCGAGGGTATACCGTGTGGGGTACTGTAGGAGCGGCCTTCTATCAGCATATTGGTTCCAGATTCCTGGTAAGCCTGACAGTATGTCTGAGCCAAGCAGAATGGAACCAGCTGCGGAAGTAACTGCTTTAGAGACTTTAGCCCAGCAGATCGCAGCCCTCAAGCAGTGCAAGAACTTCAAGGGGGGTATCATGGTTTGCAAGCTCGGCTTACCGAACTTCCACCTTCTGATCCAGATACGGCCTCGGCTTCCACATCCAGCGCCACTCCTTCCCAAGCAGCTTCAGGGGAGATACACCCTGAACCAAAGATTGCGCTGCCGGATAAATTTTCTGGTGACCGAAGCCAATTTCGGACCTTCTGGAACAGCTGCAGACTTCTGTTTTCGCTCCAGCCTAGAACCTACTATGACGAACGCACTAAGGTCGGGGCAGTGATCTCTTTCCTTGCGGGAGAGCCACAGATCTGGGCCCATCGCCTATTGGAGCTCAACAGCCCGCTCCTGGCTGATGCTAAGACTTTCTTTGCTACTATGGCCTCCCTATACGATGACCCACAGAGGCCAACTACTGCCGAAACCGCCATTCAGTATTTGACCCAAGGCAAGAGACCCGTCGAGGACTATGCGGCTGAATTCCGTAGGTGGGCTGTTGACACCTCATGGAATGAATCGGCATTAAGACATCACTACCGGTTCGGTCTGTCTGTTCCGTTGAAAGATGAGCTAGCAAGAATTGGAGTTCCGGACAGCCTGGAAGAGCTGATCCAATTATCCATCCAATTGGATCGGCGGTTAAGGGAACGCCAGGTTGAGAAGTTTTCTCCTCAAGTTTCGTGGGTCATGCCCAAGGCTCCTCCACCGATTCCTAGCACCTCTTCACTTCCTGCAGCTGAACCAATGCAACTGGGGTTAATTCGGCCAAGTTTGTCCCCTGAGGAGAAGTTGAGAAGACGACGCCGTAACCTCTGCCTCTATTGTGGCTCGGCTGATCACCTTCTGCGCACTTGTCCTGTTCGCCCAGAGGGTAATGGTCCTACAAAGACTGAAATTAAGTCCCAGCTCCAATTTTCAAGTGCCCATATTTCTCTGTTTATCTCTTTGCAGTGGGGAACAAACCGTCTGCAAGTGGCGGCAATCCTTGACTCAGGCGCTAGCAGTTGTTTCATGGATTCAACTTTCGCAAGGGACCATCAAGTTCCATTAATGACGAAGTCTCAGCCGATCCTTATCAAGATGGCCGATGGGTCTCCTCTTCGTTCTGGTCCAGTTACTTTAGAGACTTCACCTTTATTTTCCTCAATAAATGAGATGCATTTTGAGTTTATTCGCTTTGATGTGGTCTCTTCTCCTTTATTTCCAATTATTATTGGACTGCCATGGTTAAAGGCACATAACCCGGTGGTTGATTGGGCATTAGGAACTGTAACATTTTCTTCTCCATATTGCCTCCAAAATTGTTTTCATCCACAGGCCCCTCCTAAGACTGTGGCTTGTACTACAACTGAACAAAAACTGCTGTTGACAGTGCCTGCGGTTTACCATGAATTCTTGGACATCTTTAATGAGAGGAGTGCTGATGTCCTTCCACCCCATAGGGCATACGATTGTCCGATCGACTTGCTGCCCGGTGCTCCTATACCGTTTGGACGTATCTTTCCTCTTTCAGAAAGGGAGCTAGGGGTCCTTCTCGAATACATTAACGAAAACTTAAAGAAAGGTTTCATTAGACCATCCACGTCACCTGCCGGAGCTGGAATTTTTTTTGTAGAGAAGAAGGACCATTCTCTTCGTCCTTGCATAGATTATCGGGAGCTTAATAAGGTAACCATCAAGAACCGTTATCCGCTTCCGTTGATCCACGAACTGTTTCAGAGATTTCGTTCTGCTTCTGTGTTTTCAAAATTGGATTTGAAGGGAGCTTATAATCTCATCCGAATTAGGAGAGGGGATGAATGGAAGACAGCCTTCAGAACCAGATACGGACACTTCGAGTATCTCGTTATGCCCTTTGGGTTATGTAACGCTCCAGCAACGTTCCAACATTTCATTAACGACATTTTCAGAGACATTCTGGACATTTATGTGGTTGCATATCTTGATGATATTTTAGTATTCTCCTCATCACTGGAGGAACACCGTTGTCACATGAGAGAAGTGTTTCGTCGTTTACGCCTTCATGATCTGATAGCGAAGGCAGAGAAATGTGAGTTTGAAAAAGACACCATTGAGTTCTTGGGGTTCATTATTTCTGTTAATGGAATCATCATGGATCCAAAGAAGACGTCGGCAATCCTAGATTGGCCTATTCCTACAGATCGTAAAACAGTACAAAGATTTGTGGGGTTCGCCAACTTCTACCGTAAATTTATTAAAAACTTTTCCATGATTATCCGACCAATTACTGACCTAACGAAGAAATGTTCTAAATTTCTGTGGTCTTCCCAAGCGCAGGAAGCATTTGACACCTTGAAGAAGAGTTTTACTTCGGCCCCTATTCTTGCACATCCTGACCCTTCCCAACCATTCGTTCTGGAAGTGGATGCTTCTGAAGTTGCCGTAGGGGCAGTTCTATCTCAACGTCTGGGGACCCAAAACCTTCTTCACCCGGTTGCCTTCTTTTCAAAGAAATTGTCCAGTTCTGAATGTAACTATGACGTCGGAGATAGAGAGCTGTTAGCAATTAAATTGGCTCTAGAAGAATGGAGACACTTGCTGGAGGGTGCAGTCCATCCTATCTTGGTGTATACAGACCATAAGAACCTTGAATACTTGCGAACTGCCAAAAGATTAAGACCTAGACAAGCAAGGTGGGCCCTTTTCTTTTCGAGGTTCCAGTTACACATTACCTATCGTCCAGGCTCACGAAACAACAAGGCAGATGCTTTGTCCCGTTTGGGTTCTCAAGAAGTAGCTCCAGTAAAGTCCCCCGAAACTATTCTCTCAGCCAACAGCTTCTTATTGTTACAATCTTCATTGTTACATAAGATTCGAGAGAAGTCGGGGAGTTCTCCCCCTTCTACAGAAGTTCCCTTACACCTTCGGGAAGGACTTTACTTCAATAAAGGAAGACTATTGTTCCTGAAACTTTAAGGACTGAAGCATTAGAAGCCATCCATGATTCTCCTTTGGCTGGACACTTTGGGTTACGTAAGACTCTAGATTTGGCACGGCGGCATTTCTGGTGGCCAAAATTGGGCAGTGACTGTTCCAGATTTATTCGATCTTGTGACATCTGTGCCCGTTGTAAGTCTTCTACGGGGAAACCAATTGGACTTCTTCATCCGTTACCCATCCCAAATTGTCCTTGGGCTTCCATCTCAATGGATTTCATTACGGATCTTCCTCCTTCCCAAGGATGCTCAGTTATATTTGTAGTCTTAGACCGGTTGACTAAATGGGCGCATTTTATTCCTCTATCTGGAGTTCCAACGGCAGCAGAGACAGCAGACACCTTCATTAGAGAGGTGGTACGACTTCATGGGCTACCAAAAGACATTGTGTCTGATCGAGGAGTCCAGTTCACTTCAAGGTTTTGGAAAGCTCTCTGTAGGGGATTACAAATTAAGTTATCCCTTTCGTCTGGATACCATCCACAGTCAAATGGTCAGACTGAAAGGACTAATCAGACCTTAGAGCAATACTTAAGATGCTTTTCGTGCTTTCTTCAAGACGACTGGGTCAAACTCCTACCTATGGCGGAGTTTGCCTATAATAATTCCGTACATTCATCCACCAAGCAAACTCCCTTCTACGCTAATTTTGGTTATCATCCCTCCATGATTCCTGGGTTACTCAAGGAGGAATCTGTTCCTGCTGCACAAGATAGACTTGCCCTGTTAAGATCTAATATTGAGATGTTACACGAGAATTTGATAAAGGCACAGGCTGATACCAAATACTTTGCTGACAAAGGCAGAAATCCAGATCCGGAGTTTGTGGTCGGAGACAAGGTGTGGCTGTCTACTCAAAACCTGAAGCTGAATTGTCCATCCAAGAAATTGGCGCAACGTTTTCTGGGGCCTTTCGAGATTATACAACGAATCAACCCAGTAGCCTTTAGGTTACGATTACCTGATTCCTTTCGGATACATCCAGTTTTTCATTCTTCATTGCTGAAATCTGTAGTACCAAATCAATTTCCGGGGCGGAGGAAGTCTACTCCTGATCCTATCCTGGTGGAAGATCATATGGAGTTCGAGGTTGAGTCTATCGTGGATTCCAGACGTAGAGGAGGTAAACTTCAGTACCTCATAAAGTGGAAGGGCTTTGGCCCAGAAGAGAATTCATGGGAACCAGCAGCTAATGTTCACGCCCCTAGACTGGTGGAAATCTTTCAGTCTCGGAGGTCTGGTAATACTACTAAGGACCGCGTCCGGAGGCCGCGCCTAGGGGGGGGGCACTGTCAGGATCGTAAGGGTTCTGGCTCCGCCCCTCGAGTCATTCCAGGCGCAGTCACGCAGCGCGTCAGAAGCGACGCAGGCGCGGTGACGTCGACGCAAGCGCGGTGACGCCGGCGCAAGTGCGACGGCACTGACGCAAGCGCGACGGTACTGACGCCGGCGCGGTGACGCTGACGCCATTTGGACGCTGGGCCTATTTAAACCATCTTTTTAGAGCAGGACCTTGCTCAGACATCGTCTCTGCTACTCTGAAGATTCCTGTGAATTATCCAAGCTTGATTCTTTTCGACCTGATCCACTTGACTACGCCTCTTGCCTACTCCTCCTGTTTTGACGTTCCGGTTGCTGTTTTTCTGGTTTGACCCTGCCTGACCTTGACTTCGCTGACCTCTCCGTTCCTGACCCGGCCTGCCTGACCAATCTTCTTGTTCTCCGCTGGGAGCTGTGCTTCAACATCCAACGGCTAATCGGCTCTCATACCTTCCCCTACCAGTCTCTCCTCTGTTCATATCGAGGGTATACCGTGTGGGGTACTGTAGGAGCGGCCTTCTATCAGCATATTGGTTCCAGATTCCTGGTAAGCCTGACACCATGGCAGAAAAGAATGATTCCACAGAAGCAAGTACTGGATTTTGCTGATCCATGAGACGAAATGCCCAAGACTGTGGCTGGCCTTGCAGCAAAGAAATAATGAATCCCACTTTCACCTGTTCATTTGGATAAGACAAGGGCTTTAGCGTGAAGAATAACTTGCAGTTATTAACAAAAAGTCTGAATTTCTTTCGATCCCCAGAAAATTTCTCCGGAAGGGGTAACTTGGGTTCAGCGGAAGCAGAAGAGGCAGCAATGCTTGGCTGTTGGATATTAATGATAGGAGGGGATCCAGCACCGGGTAAAACATTCTGTAGCTGATCCTGGATTTGATTATAGCCCCCTTGTAGTTCTTGAACAGCTTGTGTAAGGGCAGCCAATTGCTGAGATACTTGGCTCAGTGCAGCCTCCTCCTCTTCATGATCCATGGCTAGGTTATACTGTTAGACTTACGTTTAGACGTTAAGTGGATCTTTTGTAGAGGAGGGCTCACGAGCAGCTTCCACCGACAGCAGACTAACCTGAAGGTGGAACAGGTAGAATGCGCCGTGAAAAGAGGCCGGAGAGTCCGGATAAGTAGCAGTAGGGATCAAGATGGACGAAGTCAGGCGGGCCGAGGTCAGATGCAGGCAGCTCAGGTTCGAAGTCAGGCAGGCCGAGGTCAGATGCAGGCAGCTTAGGTTCAGAGTCAACAGGCCGAGGTCAGATGCAGGTAGCGTTCAAGCAGAGTCAAGGATAGCCGGGTCAATATCAGGAAGTCAATAAACAGTGCTGGGGTCTCTTGGAAATGTACTAAGATAACCTAGCAACTTGTTCACATGTTAGCAGTGAATTTATAGGCCCAGCGTCAATTCGCATGCGCAAGAACGCACCGCGCGCACGAACGTACGCGCGCGCGACTAGGCGCACGCGCGACAAAGCGAACGGTCGCGCACGAACGTACGGGCGCGTCACCGCTGGCGACTGACAACTTGCCTGCAAGAACGTTTTCAGGAACAGACATCCCTCTGGAGACGGTGAGTGGCCTTACAGTATCGTGTCAAAAAAAAAAAAAAGCTGCGTGTCAATTTTTTTGACATCCGTAGACTTTTATGGGCATCTGCAACATATCGCCATCTGCAAATTTTTGACAAAACACAACGGGTAAAATTTGCCCAAGCCTACCTGGCAGAGCATTAAAAAGGAAGAAACCCAGAATCTGGTGATGTCCATGAGTTCAAGACTTCAAGCTGTCATTGCCAGCAAACGGTTTTCAACCAAGTATTAGAAATTAACATTTTATTTTCAGTTTTTTCTAATTTGTCCAATTTCTTTTGAGCCCCTGAAATGAAGTGATTGTGTAAAAAAAAAAAAAAAAAGACTTTAGTTCCTCACATTTGTATGCAATCTTCTTGTTCAACCCACTGAATTAAAGCTGAAAGTCTGCAGTTCAACTGCATCTGAGTTGTTTCATTTAAACCAAAAGTAGAAAAAAGTTGTTTCTGTCCAAAGAATGCTTGGGATCTCGGGCTTTCCGAATAATGGATCTATCTCTAATTTGGATCTTCATAACTTAAGTCTACTAGAAAATCGTGTAAACATGAAATAAACGATTTGGCTGGTTTTGCTTCCAATATTTATTAATTATATCTTGGATCAAATACAAGGTACTGTTTTATTACTACAGAGAAAAAGGAATACATTTCTTAAAATTTGGATTATTTGGATAAAGTGGAGTCTATGGGAGATGGCCTTTCCATTTGGAGCTTTCCGGATAATGGTTCCCATACCTGTGTGTCTGTGTGTGTATGTGTGTGTATATGAATATATATATATATATATATATTCATATACACATTCATATGTGTGTATATATGTGTGTGTGTGTATATATAATTTGACATTTTGAATTAAAATGTTATAATGGATTTGGGGGCTGCTGGGTTTTTCTCTGGCCCAGTCCAATCCTGATGGAGTAGTGTTTTTTAATGCTTGGCTGTACATGGGCTGATATTTCCTGCACCAAAACTGCCAGCTTATTGGCCAGAATACGAGGCCAAACCAATGTGCACCTTTATGATGTAAGCAAAGTGCATAGTGCTACATTTGTAACAAAACAGATCACTTATTTAGAATTTACAAAGTTCTTGATGAGCAAAATTTTTCGACAAAGTTTCGACGCAAAGTTTCACTTGGGTGAAAAAATATGTTTTGCGTCAAAGATTTGTCGTGTGCCCAAAAAATGCTGTTGCCCATGAAACGTTAAAGCATTTCAGAGCAGTTTTGGCGTTTCAGTGAAGCAAAATGGGTCAGATTCGCTCATCACTCCTTGCATGTAATATTAGTGCGCCCAAACTGCCTTTTCTGATATCAGCATGATAAAAATCCAAGCAGTAATAGATGCAGGACAACCCGGTAATTTACACATGTGAATCACATGATAAGACACCTTCCACCCTCGTCCATCCACATTTTCTTTGCGGCTGCAGCCCACTCCAGCACGCGCGTTCTGCCGGGGGGGCCCTGCAGGGTTGCGGGCCCTGGCCCAGTTGCACCCCCTGCTCCCCTGGTAGTTACGCCACTGTTAGATGATGAATATGAGGATTTCTGCACCAGAAATATGAATATGATTGTAAATTGTGTCAGTGCTCTATCTTGCTTACTAATTTATCAGTTTATTTAGTTCATTCTAGTTACTAATTAATCATGTCTTGTGTACGTATTGGGAAAGGTCCCTTGAACTGGACCAAAACATCAATAAACGTACTCAATAAACGTACACTTTTTTGATTTAATGTCCCATTAGTGCTCTTTCACTGATGTGGATTACCTCTATTAGTGATAAGTGAGATTCATTTATGTTCTCTTGATACAGATTTGCAGTAAAATCTGGAGCAGAAGCAGAGAGAACACAGAATAATGCAATAAAAAGGGCAATGTTTGCACAGGTGTAGTAATAATGGATGGAATTTCTCCCGTTTCGATTTGCCGGAAAATTCGCAAATTTCCTGTGAAATTCGCAAAATGGCGAAAAATTCACGCAACTCGAATTTTGACGCCTGCGACAATTTGGGAGCCTAGAATTGTTGCCGGCGTCTTTTTGCATGCAATTTTCTGAATTTATTCGCCGGTGGCAAAATGCGAAAATTCACAGCGAATTCACGCTTGGTGAATAAATTCGCCCATCACTACTAGTAATCTATAGCAGTTAAAAAGTAAATGCTATCCACTGAACTTTTTATTATATTAGCTTAAATGTTACTTTCATACTCTACACAGAAATCGGCTGTTTTCTGTCACAAACATTAGTGACAAAACTAGGGCCTATAGGGCATGGCTTCAGTGTAGCTGTAACCTGTTATATTAATATTAAGTCCATTTTTAAAGGTAAGGTAACAAAAGGAAAGGCATTTTAGTGGAATAAATGCTTTTGATTTTAGCCTGATTAAGCTAGGCAGTTGTTCCTACAAAGAACATTGCATATAATCCATTTTCATGTAAAATAACTACCTGGGCTTTCTGAACTCATTTGTGATATGGGATTACACATTTGTGCACTGCCAGTTACAGACGGCCCCCTAAACCAAGTCCAGTAAAAGTCGCATAAATATTTTATCAGCACAATATGATTTAAAATATACTCATGTCAAAATTCAGCTTAATGCTTAACTCCATCATTTGTACAGCCACTGGGTAGCAATTCTGTCTGACCAAATAATAGCTGCAACAATGTTTTATTTATTATACCGCTGTCATTTTCTTTACAGGATTAAATACTAAAATGCTGTAGGTTAAAAAGAGAGAATATGGGACTGAATTTATCAGAATTCGATTTTTTTGCCCCTGAATTGAATGTTTTCGAGATTTATAAAGTGTAAAAACTTTCAAAAACTCTAACACAAAAACTCTGAAAAGTAAAATTAGTCGGGGTCCTTTATTAGTCAAGGAGAAGCATTGATCTAAATGGACTGTTTTTGATCAGTTTGGAGGTTATCTGATTTTTTTTTGCTAGTAATTGTCTGGAAAAACAAAATTTTCAAGATTTTTGTATATCTTTGCAGACCGTTCAGTGTTTTTTTTTCATTTGTGCTTTTAATATTAAGATCTTTTAATAACTTTCAGGCATACATAATTTTAGATTTTAGAGTTTTATTATGGTTTCAAAAACCCTCTAATACCACTAAAATTTGACCTTTGATGAATGGGCTAATTCATGACTGCAAGTGCAAAGTGCCATTTTTTTGGCCTAAAGTGCAATAATTATTAATATTGCATGGGCAGTTGGCCCACCACATTTGAGCCTGATGCATTGAAATATGCACTATTGTAGATGTA
Organism: Xenopus laevis; assembly: GCF_017654675.1. Lineage (NCBI taxonomy): Eukaryota > Metazoa > Chordata > Amphibia > Anura > Pipidae > Xenopus > Xenopus laevis. The sequence goes on from NC_054378.1 coordinate 51,518,473, forward strand.
TTTACCCTGGCACCCAGCATCTGAAAGGGCCTTTTGATAAAAAAAAATGTTGATAAAAGTGCAAGGCTAATATATTATACTATTATCTTATTATATATATATATATAATCTTATTATACACAATAGATATGAATACCCTGTTAAATATTTAATTATAAGCAGCAATAAGTGATTACATAAGTTAACAAGTGTCACATGACATTTAAAAAATGATGATGAATTCTAAGAAATAATTGCACAGAAAAAAGAGGAAAGTATGACCCATATAGTTGCACCTTCCCACCCTTATTAGTTGAATTCCCAAAGCAAAAAAGTAAAACGTAACTTTTATTAATCACATACTAAAATTAATATGAGACAAAATGAGTATAAAATGTGTGTTAAAACCAAGGTTAGGTAAGGAAGCTGTAATAGACTCAAGGTCGACAGCTAATAGACGGTACTTTAAAGTGGTGGCAATTAGCCCACATCTATCCCAACCGTAATGGAGTGCTTTGACAAAGCTTGCAGTTGAGCAAGCGAAACGCGCGTCAGGCGCTTTGAGCAATTTCCTTTTTTAACTGTTAGGCAGGGATGGTGGATCAAGAAAAACTGGTGCTAAACAGAAGGGTGGAAGGGTGGAAGGGTTGTTAAGATACGTTAATGTAACGCTTCGTTAGCTGGACACCTCTGTTCAGCGCTCCAGGGTAATCGCAGGGTGGTGCGGGAGTTAGCCGGCACACCAGCGTCTTAAGGTACTGGCGAAGGAAGGGTGATTCGGTAGCAAGTCGGGAGCCAAGTCAATACGGGGTTCTGCTCCTCCCCCGTTGACGCTGACTGCTATACCGAACGGAGAAAAGCAGGCAACAGCTCCAATACCGGCCGATCTGCCCACCGAGCACACATGCTCAGTTAGTCTTCCTAGTTAGGAATAAATAGGCAGATCATTTAATTTGGCAGGTCTGTCTGCCTCCCGCGTAGTAACGCATTAATTCTTAAGGAAGGTGTGGGAGTTGGAGCATGACAAATCCCTCTGCTCCAGCATAACCACACTCAGATATAAATGTATCCAAGCGGTGACACACTGCTTAAATAAGGTTTGTGGCACGGGACTCAGACCCACTTGCCACAATACACTGTATCAAACCGGACCCTATATCCCACCCGTTCATATATACACAGTGGGCCACCAGCACTCCATTACGGTTGGGATAGATGTGGGCTAATTGCCACCACTGGGTTTGAGAAACCCACATCATTATTCCAACTTTAAAGTACCGTCTATTAGCTGTCGACCTTGAGTCTATTACAGCTTCCTTACCTAACCTTGGTTTTAACACACACTTTATACTCATTTTGTCTCATATTAATTTTAGTATGTGATTAATAAAAGTTACGTTTTACTTTTTTGCTTTGGGAATTCAACTAATAAGGGTGGGAAGGTGCAACTATATGGGTCATACTTTCCTCTTTTTTCTGTGCAATTATATACTATTAATGACCTTGCACACCACCACTTTGTTTCACATCTCTATCAATGGATGGTGCTACCTACATTTTCTCTAATTTATCTTAATGAATTCTAAGAAATAATGTTGCCTCCACTTAAACATTAGGTTATTAGATATTATCTTGATGTTCCATGACCTGTATAAAAGCACTTGGCCTGCAGTTGTGTGCTTTATATGATTATAAAACTCTTTGGTAACCTCTAATATTTGTATATATTACAGTAGTGATTATATTATTCCCTCTGTACACACATTGCACCCCCCCAAAATTATTAATTTTTTTTTCAAATCAGGGCTGAAGTCTACCTGCAGTGCCCTTTTTTAAAAAAAAAAAAAAAAAAAAAAAACCTGCAAATCTAGAGGCAACTTTCTTTTTCTTAGTTATGGAAGTGAATCCATTTATTGCTAAAATATTTGTTATCTTTAAGGCACAGAGCAGACGGCAGTTTTTCAGAGCTCAAGTGCAGATAAATGGGCAGATGGAACATTTAATAGTGAAAGATATGTATCTACATATAGAAACAGCTGTATGCATTCTGTCCATATCACAAGAATATTAGGTTACAGATAATCCGTTTCCAGGCATCTTTATATAGCCTACTAGTGATAATTCCTAAAGAATCCATTTTATACCACTCGCCCAAATGTTTCTTAGACAACAGATTGCAGAAACAGAATCATTTAATTCTCCTGAAAAATAAATATGATTTCTTTTCTCACTCACTTTATTATATAACCTTATCTATATAAGAAGCAGCAAAGACTGAATATAAAAGAGAGAGTGGGGTTGCTATGAATCTATTTGCAACAAATGAGCTAAGGGATGTCTCAAAGAGAACTTGATGGCTGAAGGATGCAAAAATTTCTTTTAACTGTTATCTAAAAGGTTTGGCGAGGAGCAAGTGCTCCAATTGAAGATGGTCACTTGTACTTTATACTAAGACATAGGGAGTTATTTATCAAAATCCGAATTTATCTCATTATTTTCTGAAATATACTCCAACCAAATCCGCACAGTTCATTTCCCCTTATTTACTGTATCAAGACATTTTCCCAAAAATGTCCCGTGCAGGAAAAAAACGAAAAAAATAAATTCGAATTGTATGAATTTTTCTGATTTTTGCGCGAAAACCACAAAATCTTCAGATTTTTGCACGAAACCCAGTGCAGATCAAGATATCTTCGGGACTTCTCCCATTGACTTCTATACAACCTTGACAAGTCTGAGATGCCGGATTTTCGGATTTTTCCACCCTCGATTATAATAAATCATGAAATATTTTGTTTTGTTTTTTCAATAAAAAATTATAGGTTTTTTTTTTTTTTTCATTAAAAATTCAGAAGTTATAGTCAAAAAAACTTGATTTTGACATTTGGACTTTAATAAATAACCCCCATAGTGTTATTTTGCTGGAAAAGGAGATGAACAATGTAATTTAAAGGATTATCAGTCCTTATGAAGAGCGCTGTGGAATACATCACTATGGGCTGTACCCATTTGCTTCATATCCATAGGCATATATGCTTTAAAGAACATTTTACTGTAATTTGTTTATAAGCAGTTATAATGATTCATGTGAATGTGGCTCAAGATGAATGTACAGTAATCTCCATGAGGCATTGCCTAAATTGTACACCCATGTACCTCATCGAAATGTTCTGCACAAAATGTGCAATAATTGTTGTGATTCAGCAAATATGTATTCCTTCACAAATAAGATGTCCCATTCAAAGAATTGTAGGCATGAGATCAGAGTTTAAAGAAACAGTGGAGGGGGGAAAAAACTATATTTAGGAAATGTCCCTTTCACTCAGGTGCAAAAATAGCAAAGAAGCTCAGAGTACTCCCACTGGTTCCTCTATGGATGTTTTATAGGGTTGACCAATGTAATAGTTAAAGTCTGATAACTGCACCCCACTTTTGTAAAAATGACTGGAAGAAACTAGAGTCTCTGATGTCCTCAGCTTGAGTTAAAATGCGTGTTAGTGGCAGGGCAAGGTGCCTTGTAGTAGGTACAAAACCCCAAAGAAGAATGATGGTGCCCACCAGTACATGGTGGAAAGTGCCACTAAACTTTCCCTTAGGAAATTTGAAGTGAGTTCAAAGTGCAAACAAAGTGGCATTAGGGATACATCTGAGTATAGAGAATTCAACTCTTCCTAAAAGAAGTTATATCATTTTATCAGTAAAATGTTTAATTTCATAAAATGCACACTGGTACTAACTATAAAATGAGCAATTTTTCATCCACTGGCGGGTGAGGCACTAAAGGTTAGCAAAACCTAATAAGCACAAGTAAATACTGTTTGCACTAACGTGATCCTTGTTTTCCAGTTTTTTTTTGCATCCCACCATAAGAATTTTATATTCCTTTTATCTTACTATTGCTGTTCACTTACCAGTGCTGCCCTTAAATAATAGATCCTCAAAGTTGCTAACAATGTGAAGTTATTGCCATTATAATATACTAATTATAAATGTTAAGTGCAGCTAATAAATATTCAACCAAACATGTTCTACAGGAAGTTATCGTTTCTTTTTAAGTTCCTCCATAAGTAAAACTTGATTATAGATACAGGAAAACAGTCAGTTAACCATACATCCTAGAATATCTAGGACAGCAAAAAAGTATTTGCCCCCCAAAGAAAAAGGTCCCAGTAAAAGAGCCCTTTGATCTTCCTTTTTGCACAAAGCTCTTATAATGTCAGTTGTTACCTCTTCACATTCACACAGTTCAAGGATTTTGACTTGCTGCACTTCGTCATTCCATTAGACATTCCCAGAGCCTCCAGGCCTTCAAAAATTCACGTAAAAGCCACCTCTTCATCAAAGCTTACAGTTAAGCCCTCAACAGCATGTCCACCTTTCATAACACACTTGATCTGCTCCTATTTTACCGGGTATGAATGTATTCAACACTCACAGCAAATATCTCGACTCATAGGGCCATCATGTCAACTGTACCTAGAAGCAGAGTTAACAAAATATACATTTTTACATTTTCTGTGCTCTTATTTATAAAAAAATTATATATAAAAAGTAAAATTTGATTGCTAAAAAAACAAGAAAAAACAACTCAAACACAGTAAAATCATGTTCTACCATTAACTATTCTTTTTGTAATATATCTGGAAAACCCAAATGGAAAAATAGCTTGAATATTGAAAATACTAATCACATTGACTTCCTTATGAACTCGCCAAATTTATTCATTATTTATATTCCTTCTTTTTCTTTCTTCTTTTTCTTCTTTCTTCTTCTTCCTCTTCTTTCCTTTCATAACAATAACAACAATAATAAAGCTTGCAAAGCACTTTACAAAATTCCCTGTAAATTTAGACAAACATTCATATCGGAAAGATAGGGATAGTGCATATACTAAAATCTGTACAAGAAGATATTTCTGCAGCACTCCGATTATGGTGAAAAAAGTGTCATTTTATTCGTGCCTCAAGCTAAGTGACGTTTCAAGCTTATCCAGCCCTTTATCAAGCTTGATAAAGATTGATAAAAGGCTGGATAAGCTCGAAACGTCGTTTAGCTTGAGGCACGAATAAAATTACACTGTTTTCACCATAATCGGAGTGCTGCGGAAATATCTTCTTGAATATGAATCAGACCTGGGCAGACAGAGTCAGGGACGGCACCCGACGCTACAAAAAGCGGTCAGAGTGTTTGTGTAGCACTACTTTGTCTTTGTATATTTTGTCTGTATACACAATAGAATAAAATTTGACTGTTCTCGTATTTTAGCTCAAAAACTTTTTTTGTGATAGTTTTCCTTTAAGAAAGGATGAAAGGATGTCCTGTGCAGTAACAAATGACCATTTTAACACTTTGGCTGCCACTTTGTTCCCTGAGGACTAAGATTTTTGGTGACATTGCACCATCCTACTCTTTGCTCAGGTAACGGACACCACAAAGTATTATGATATTTTTAGCAGACCAAATGTGCTGTACTCAAAAGTAATAACACGCATGCACGCGACTATTTCCAACCTCTTTCACACACAGTACTTTTCAATCTGCAGAGCCTGAACGCAGGTTACATTTTAAAGTCAGCATGCAACAAGAATAGCTGCTCATAATTTCTGATAATAGCTGATCCAATCCAATTACAGGAATGTCTCTGTGGGGACTAAAACATAAGGTGGCAAGGTTAGACTTGTAAGGGGTTATTATAGACAGGCTCATAACAAAAGGCCATTTTTTCATCCAAAGTGGGAACATTTTTCTAGGATGTCAAATCTTTATAAAAGCACATTTCTGAGGGAAAAAAGAAAGAAAAATGTATTCATTGGTCAGTTTGTGCTAGAAAGGGGTAATTTTAAAAAGGCGAACAAGTGATTTTCTCATGCACAATTAATGATTTCCTATTGCATCCTCTGCGGCAAAAGTAAACATAAAACAGACAGGTCAGAAGGGTCATGGAGCTGCTTGCTTGGGTAGTAGCATCAAATGAGGGTTTATATATATATATATATATATATATATATATATATATATATATATATATATATATATATATATATATATTAAGGCTGTACGTGGTACTGGCACTCACAGCATTTGCATGAAAGGTCAAACAATTGATATTGTGAAAATTTTGAATGGCCCGCCCACCTCTACAGTACCATGGCTAAGCACAGCGCTGCAGCCTGAGCGTATGGAATACCACTCCAGTAACCCACTATATATTTCTGTTTGGCCTTTGAACAAAATGCTTGAGTGGGCCTACAAGTTAAGCCATATACCAAGGGACCCGGTGTTATGACCATTGTGCATGTTTTTTATCCTGGCATTTTTTTATCCTGTGATTTTGTGTCTATACACTATTTCTGGTTTACATAGAACTGTCACTCTAGGGTTCTATGACCACTAAGGGTGGGGGTGGAGCTAATGGTTGCCTTGCAACCAGTTTGGAGTCTTTTTTTTAATTGAAACTGTAATTTCCTGTTGAGCACTGTGAGGAACTAAAACGTCAGATTCAATAAACCTTATTTTTTAATTTCACAATATCAATTGTTTCACCTTTCATGCAAATCCTGTGAGTGCCGGTACCACGTACAGCCTTTATCTATTTTTGACCAGAGTACCCAGGTCGTTTGTTTTACCTCAAGGTGTGCAGCCTGCACCCACGTTCTCTCTCTCTCTCTCTCTCTCTCTCTCTCTCTCTCTCTCTCTCTCTCTCTCTCTCTCTCTAGAATTTTTTAACTTCGGGTGAATAGGCTGTATTCGATCATTCGATTCGAACTCGGATCGTATTTGAAACTTTGATTTTTAAAAGTCCACCAAATGACTCCAAATAGGTTCTAGGAGGTCCTCAACGCAATGAAGAAAGAAGAAGAAAGGAAATCTGGCACAGGTTAACCCAGCACAATGTGTCTGTACTACTATAATATACTTATGCAACTGTTGGTGTCCTAAGTATATTGTTTTTTGAGACACTATCACCAGGGATGCTTCGCCAATGAGGCAAGTTGAGGCTCAGATGGCAGCGCCCCACTAGGTACCAGGGGCAGCAAAAATGCTGCTCCTGGTACTTTAAGAGCGAATTTCCGGGGGAGGGGGGGCAGCAGCAACTGCTGTTTCCTCAGGCGGCGAAGGGGCCAGGATCGCCCCTGACTATCACACAGCTCCCTGATGGTCCTATTATGCCTTGTCATCAATGGCATCCTAAAATTGTTCCCAATTACTAGATTCCACAGTCTCACAAACTTAGCTTTAATAATGTGCCTATCTTCAAGGCTCCCAAACATCCTCATAAAATTACGATGAGCACTTGCAGTGGTCACTGTGAAATCCCTGACTGTATCTGCTGTATAGGAATATGAACTCCAAATAGCGAGAAATGATGATGCACAAATGTATTTACCATGGTTAAACAACTTCTATTATAAACGTCAATTTCCAACCCCTTGTGTAAATGACGCCATTTTCTAAAACATGTCAAAACGGAATTAAAGTATCTCTGTGGTTGACATTGCCCTTCCTCATCGGTTTACTAGCCACCTCATTCACGTTGCTGGTTAAATCAATACCATTCCTACAGCTATAATAACATAACATTGACAAGCTCTTCTGTACCTGAGAAGTGAGTATACAAATTGATTTCCTGGCCTCATATAACCCATTTACCTATTTAGCCAGTCCGTTAAGGAAGCTACACAGTTACAGCTTCTAGCTTCAAGGGAGCAATGATGTCTGTGAGTAAGTTAGCAAATACTTGGGAAAAACTCAATCGACATTTGCAGCGACTGCTTCATGGGGGTTATAGGAGCAATAGCAAGGGGTTCTTTGTATTTTGAGCCTTTTACTTCTCTGAATTCTAGTTTCCTCTTTTATAACAATTTTTTTGGTTAACGTTAAAGAGGTATACTGTATATGGAAAACAGCACAGTTTTTCAGTTTCACCAAAGAATAATTACATGCATAATTCTCTTTCCCTATCTTTAATCTCCTGTCTGTTATTAAATTACTATGAAGACAGCTGTGCTGATTAATGTGGCTTTCATTGCACAGGTAAGCGAGGCCTTCTCTTTAAGGGATGTAGTTTGTTGCAGGCAATGCAGATACAGGCAAATCTGTTGTATTACCATAAAATAACAATTACCTTGGTCAAATGATGCTAAATGGTATCAGAGCTTTACCACGAAATGGTAAATGCTTCCCGGGTTTCCATATGGACTAACACCTGCCTTGTAATTACTTTTTATTTAAATATTTTATAGTCTGATGAGGGAAGGATTTTCGCTACTTTCCAGCATATTTTAAATGAAGCTGCAGACTTGTTAATAGTCTTTAAGGAAAATTAGATACTATATCTTAATTGATTTTAGCAACCCATTTAGACAGTGTTGCTTATCTCCACCTGCATATTATACGTATAACAGTACATTACAATATAGACACTTAGGGGCAGATTTATCAAGGGTCGAAGTGAATTCGAGGGAATTTTCGAAGTAAAAAAATTCGAAGTAATTTTTTGGATACTTCAACCATCGAATGGGATACTATGACTTTAAATTTACTTTGAATTTGATTCGAAGTAAAATAGTTCTAATATTCGAATATTCGATAATCGAAATACTGTCTCTTTACAAAAACTTTGACTTCAATAAATCGCCAAATTAAACCTTGCCGAAGTGCTATGTTCGCCTATGGGGACCTTCTAATGCATTTTTTCGAGTTTTTTGTAGTCGAAGTAAAATCGTTTGATCGATCGCTGAAATCGTTCGAAAGATTTTACTTCGACCGCAGAATGGTCAAATTTGGTAAAAAAAAATTTCGAAGTATATTTCACTTTGACCTTTGATAAATCTGCCCCTTAATGACTGCCTTTTTTTTAGAGTAGTATAGATATTTGTCCTTGCCCTTTTTTGGAACAGTAAGGATATTTGTTCCTTCATGAGGCAAACTGAAGAAAGCTTGAGATGGAATAAATCAACAAGTACTCGAGGAAAAGGTTGAACTTCATATATGTGTCATTTTTCATTTACTACAAAACTATGTTTTGTTTTTTTTTCATAATCAGTCCCAGCCCAGTGGAGCTTACCATTTAGGCAATGGCAGACCTGGCTGTTTTTTGTCTGCTGATAAAAAAATGCCAAAACACTGCCTGAATGCTCACCTTTGTTCCATGATATTCCTGTTTCTGCAGGCATGGTGTCACCTGGGTGCAGACACGCAAGTGGATTTTGGAAAGGAAATGCGGTCTTTCACGTCAAAGTCCACTGTGGATTCCTTCTACATCTGTAACCTCAAATGGAGAAGCAGCCACATCTGAATGTAGCTTTAGGGGTAGTTTGCCTTTAAATGATCTTTTAGTATTATCAGTGGCATAACTATAGAGGAAGCAGACCCCAAAATCACAGGGGGACCTTGAGACCCTGTGGGTTCTGTTTCCTCTGTAGCTAAAAACAAAAAAACCCTCCTCCCCAGCCAATCTCTTACCTGTGGCGAGGAAGGGGGATGCAAGTTGGATGGCAGTGGGCGGGTTAGAGGTGGGTAGTGGTCGGGAGGATGGGGATCGGAGTGTGCCGGGCCCCTCTCAAGATTTTTTTCGCAGTGGGGCCACTGAGTATGATGTGGACTGCTTTTCTGAGACCACTCGAAATTGGTCTTTATTTTTTTTAATTATTTAGCTTTTTTTTCAGCAGCTTCCAATGTAGAATTTCAGGTTACTAGGGTCCAAATTACCATATCAACCGGGCAGTTGTTTAAAGGAGTGACTGGAGGATAAATAGGAGATGGCCCAACAAAGATACTGTATGTAACATAAAGTAACAGTACCAATTACATTGTACACTCATAGAACAAAAGGTTTTTGGCTGCCTAGGTCAGTGACCCTGATCTGAAAGCTAGAAAGAGGCAGAGGAAGACAATTCAAAAATAAACAATGAAGATCAATAAAAAGTTGCTAAAATATTTTTTCATACTAAAAGATAATTTAAAGGGGAATTACATCTTTCAAGGCTGTTGTAATAATATCAATTTGTTAATATAAAAAAAAAACCTCCAGTTGACCCTGAACTGAATTCAATACAACTCTGCCACAACTCACCTATAGAAAAGATATTAGTATAATTCTGCTCTCAGATATGCCATCTACGGAAATACAATCCTGTTAGATTGAGTTCCTGAGCAGTTGCAGTAGGGAAAACACATAAATACATCTGTGCAGCGAATCTAACATATATTAGAGTTCATTGCCACTAATAAACCCTCAATAACAGCCCCCTCTCCAGCACCACTATCAACAAATCTGGTGAATATGGCTGTACATTTTAAGAAAACAATTCTGTTCACTGCACACTATCACTTGTTAGCTGAATATTATGCCCCTGTTACCAAACTAGGGTTCCTCTTGCTTGTTATCAGTAGGATGTTCTAGCAGGTTTACAAGAAAGGATCAAGGCAATCAATCCCCCTCCCCTATAAAAAAAGAATTTCCGTGTTTCCCCGCCGGCGAATAAATTTGCAAAAGTGCAGAAAAATTCGCTGGTGTCCAAAAATTTTGGACGCACGTCGGAAAAGTCGCTTGCTTCAAAACCGTTGCACGTCAACATTATTCGGATGGCCATTGACTTTAACACGATCGTCAGAATCGATGCGGCGTCAAAATTCGCATAATTTTTGAATTTAACTGGAAATTCTCACATTTTAGAGCAAAGTGAAATGGGATAAATTCGCCAATTCTACCGATGCTTTAAAAAAGCTTGGATACAGTAGCTGTATACTTTGTAGTTAGATAAGAGTTATGTTGCTCGTATATACCCCCTGTCTGTGACCATTTTGAACACTCGATCCAATGCTAAAGTTGGTGACTTGGTTCTTTTGCTCCACAGAGTGCAATGGTTGACTTATTCTCTGTGGTTTTTATACAATAGGTAATTCAGGGGACTGGTGATTTCCCCAACTGGGTTTTCTTTGTAAGCAAGCCCATTCATGAGGAGAGAGATATTAAAAAGACAGAGGGGCGAAGCAACTGATGGTTATTAGATTCAGATAAACTGTAATCTTAACTCATCTTCTGAGCATACTAATTACAAAATTACATTGCCTACAAGCAGCAGAGTGCCTTTGTTTTGTCAACATGTTAAGCATGGTCCTTTATTAACACCACAAGAAAGGACTTCCTTTCATTAGATGGTTCTACAGAGCTATAATTATTCTCACATGCGGAAAGAAAATCATGAAGTTATGAAAGGTTGGCTTCCGGCTTTATTTTGCAGAGATTAGAATTACTTGCTTTGGGTGCTGAGGCAACACAAGTTAAATAAAGAAATATGCTATGTGTCTCTTGCTTCTATAAAGGATTTAAAAAATAAATGGTTTTGAAATCAGCAAGAGCAAGAGATGTGTTTTCTTTAAAGTAGCCTAGGGTGAAAAACAATGAAATGCCGCTCTTTTTGTATCGGTTTATCTCCATATTTTTGCTTTTATTCAATTTCCCCTAAAATTCTAGTTTTTCTTTTGATTGACAATATTTTATCTATTCTTGGCAAGGCACATGATCAGACACAAGCAAACAATTGCGATTGTATTGTATTTTGGAGATAAAATATAGCTTGTGATGTAATTTATTTACCAGTTTAGTTACTGTGTACCACCAAATGCAGGTAGGGTTGCCACCTGGCTGGTATTTGACCAGCCTAGTCAGTACATAACTAGATAGGGCTAGTACCGGTATAACAAATTCATCAGCTATGTACTTGACTGTAAATTTGTAATGTCCTTGAAATCCATCCCTTCTCTTAACCTCTCTGCTGCCAATCCCCCTTTATAACCACGGGCCTGCCTTTGCCCTGATAATTTCCCATTTTCTAGCCCCATATAATATTTGACACCCTGCCCAACCAGTTCTACAAAAAGACAATTGCTTTAGATTACTATTACACTGAAGTTTTAAAATGTTTATGACTAATGTTCAAGTTAGTTAAAATGTTCTACTTACTGGTTTGGCATCAAACATTAAAATGACCATTTACCTTTCCTTAACAGTTGTAAAATATCTATGTGAAAATGAGTGAACATATTAGCAGAATACCTAGTCGCTAGTGTTTGTTGGTAAAATGCCTAATATGAGAATAGCTATAGAATGTATATGATAAAGAACACCCACATCTAAGGAGGTTCTCAGTATGATGCAGTGCTGGGCCAAGGGTGGCAATTTGTGTTTACCCCCATTCGTGATGCTACCCACTGTCTGGCAGATTTAATGGCAGCCACAGAGCAACAGAAGAAGATGTGCTGCAAATTGCTGTTATTCACAGTTCTTATAAGTTGGACAAAAATACTACAATAAAGTGCAATAGATTTAATGCAGCGACTGTACCCTATACAGTATGTCTGCTGCCTATCTTTTTAGTTTTAACCCCAGTATAAGGAGGATAAAAATGCAACTTCACAAGTAGTATTTATGAGACAGATAATACAGTTTACAGTGATTTTTCTGATTTGCCCCTTGATGCATGTGGTAAAGGAGGTGCGCAGTAATGTCGGATGGAAGGGTTGGTGTTTTCTCCCACAGTATATAAAATGCCTTGTGTGACATGGCCCTTAGGTGCAAATTTTACTTTACAGCTTAATAAATAGATGATGTCCTTCAATCTGCAACATTGATAAGGGTTAAGCTGGTCATAGATGCAAAAATCCGATCATTCGAATCTTCAACGATCAGACTTCCCCATCTCCTGACCTGCCACTAACCATTCAGATCAAATAAAGTAGAACAGAACAGATCAGCCGATGTTCTGCCCCTGACAGCAATCGTACAAATGTTATGTCCAACAAAGCTAGTGACAGTCTCCCACAGAAAATCGTCCGATCGGCAATACATGCAGAGATATTATCGGCAACCGACAGAAATCTTTTAACTTGTTTGATCGACCAAACGAGCGACCTCCGCCGGACGAAAAATGCCGGGACTCTCCACACACGGCCCGAAAATCGTACGAATCCTCGATTCATACAATTGGATCTTTGCATCTATGGGCAGCTTCAGGGCTTGTTTCAGTTATGCAATCACGCATTCCTGATGAAGTATCCAGTGGCACAAAATGCGTAAGGAGGGCAGAGCATAGGGGCCATGTGGCACTAGGATGTATGATATGCATTTTTCATTGAATTAATTACACCCTCACTTCATTCTATCTATCTATATATATACAGTATATAATATGGGCTATCCAGACCACAAGGAGTTAATGTCCAGCTAAATGGAAATGAGCATGGGTTACATTGGACTCACACATCAGGATCAGGTCCTTCGCTAAGTGGAAGCTATGCCTTTAAGGTGTAGTGCAACTACAACACACAGGCTACTGTACATAAAAATAGATTGATTGGACATCAGGAGGTTCTTGATGCAAACAAAGTGGATGGTTAATTACTCATGCAGGAGATCTTGCGTATCAAAGAGGATGGAGGATAGCAGAGGATGATACAGCAAAATGAAGACTGTCATAGTAGTCAAGTGTACATCAATTCCCAGAAGACAGATATACCTCTGTGGGGATTGGGATCACCAGTGGAGTAGTTAGGGAGACTAAGTCTAAAGCCTAACACCCTATCCAATGAGTCCCTGCACTAAAGGCAAACAAAGAATTCTTTGGGAAGCTACTCCCTGCTACTATCCTTGATGGAGCACACAGCTGCTCATGCCATATAAAACCTATATAAAGATCTTCCCTATGATAGCTAACCTTGTTCACAGGGTTTCCTGGTCCCTAACTTAATCACCAAATGTACAGATCCCTTTGGGGCGATGGCTTTACTGGGGCCTTGGTGATCCCAGACTCAATGGGAAACACCTAGCTGGAAGGACACTAGGAGCCAAGAGAAAGAGGCCACTCTTTTCCAAAACTATATAAGAGTGTGGCAGGAAGTGGTCCTTACACCTTTGGCCAATAACTAGTGGTGTACTAAAAGAAATGCTACAGGGCTTATACCCATATATATGTATACACAGTAGATATAGAGATATAGATATACTGTATATCTATATCTATCTATCTATATATATATCTATATATCTATATATATATATATATATATATATATATATATATATATATATATATATTTATATACACACACACACACACACACACACAGTATTCTGTGTGTTTTTCCTTTTACAAAGTATGGACACAGTACTGTTTATATCAAAGACCCATGAGTGCCACTGAAAACATTATATATTTGCTCCCCCCCATCTGCATAAACAACATAACTTTGTCAGGGAAAAAAATTGAAAATATGCACTTTGTCCCATCAGCTAAAATGGGCTGTCAGATAATGCTCTCTTTTCTCCATTGCATCAGATAAATGATGTGAATGGTTTTTGGCTTTGAAGGTTTTTTTTTTTTTTTGTAAAGCACTAGAGTAAATGATCAGAGTAGTAACATTTTTAACCTTATCTATCATACTGAAACATTTTTTCTGTCTCCAATAAAACATGTCAGAGTCGATTAAGGACATTCTTCAATGAGGTAGAATTCACAGATTGTGGTAGCAAATCCAGGAGCACTGAAGTATTAAAGAGGCTGTGAATACTTAATTATGGATATGTTGCCTTTCTACCTTTTACTGAATTCCCTTAACACTTTGGAACGCTGAATCAGAAAATGCTCTTTTTCTCGGATGGTGGATTAAGGGAAAAATGTTTGGGACAATGGCAGTGAATGTGTCACTTTGTATCTGGTGACAAAGCAATGAGATACTCCTGTTCTAGTACATTCAGCCATGCTTATCTAGTACACAAGTGCACATTACTTTCTATGGCCTCGTATCACTCTGAACAGAATCATTAAATGCCACGTCATTACCTGTTATGGAGTAGTGCTTTCACTTGAAGTGCCTCCTGGGATGCATGCAACAGTGGAACGAATGATGGGGAAAGATGGAAGCTGCATTACATTTTCAATGGAAACACTATTGACTTTGACTTTTCAAAAGCCTTATCTGTTAGATAGTGTTTGTCACAGACCCGGGAAAGCTGAGGAAACTTGTCAGTTGAAGCCAGTTGAATGATATGGACAGGTGAAGGTTCCAAAGGGATTAGCTGGGCTAGCTATGAGCTGGAGGGGGTAAATTGAAGGTTTATTTATCCAATTCACTGTCAAGGTCAGTGTGCTGGAGATATGTCCTATGTGGGCTTACAAAATGCCAAAATCCTGGCAAATTGTCTGAAAGAGCTTCCAAATCACTGACCTTTGTACAGCTCACATCAACATGCCAATGTCTTTTAACAATATCCTTAGAGTGCATTAAATGGTTTGTAAAATCACTGTTTTAATGTCAACCAAAGTAACTTCACTTTCTATCACAAGGTAGATTTTGCAGAACTGCAATGTTAAAAAGAAAACATTTTCTAAAAGGACATAGAAATAAAACTGATGAAATTATTTGCACGAATAAGTTACCTTTGCAGCCTCTAATGCATGCTATTTATCACTGATTTAATAGCATTTCTGCTTCCCTTTCAGTGATTTCATTGTGCTCTAGTCTTTAGTATATGTGCCTGCTTTGTTATTTATCTGATCTCTGTATAGATTACTCTTCATTATTTCACTTTTTATTGATGAAAGAAGAAACCCTAAATATTGCTGGCATATGTGGGGCAGAGATGTGTAATCAGGAACCTCGCATTTTCTGCCCCCGATACTGACTTTTCTTGAATTACTAAATATGTTACAGTCCAAGTTTTTCTACTTGCTCCTACTGGAATATTTTAAAGGCATTGCTTAGGTTTCAGGGGCTGCTTTCTTAACATGGGTGCTTTATTACACCAATGCTGTAAGTCATTACTTTAACCTTGCTAATTCTTCTAATGGATATTAGACAATAACAATTATTAACATGTATTTATATAGCGCCAACATATTGCGTAGCACTGTTGCTTACTTCATTGCTACTGATCACTGCACTGATAATAATTTTTTAGCTTTGATGGATTTTTGTCTTTAATGGAAGCCATTCTGCCGTTCAATAACATTATTCTGGACTTTACACTGGAAATTTTGAGTTTACTATGAATAAACATAGGGTCCTTTTTCATTTACTTGAAACTATGCTTTATCTTGCCTCTTGACTATGAGCCCCAGGGCCGGGCCAGGCCAGCTGGGCGCCCCAGGCAACCCAGCCGGCCACATTGCCCCTCCGCCGTGAGCCACTACATGCACCCTGACACACGCGTCATTCACTCAGCAACAGCAACAAGTTAAATTCAGAGGCCCGGACTGGGGTAGGCAGGTACGTGCCTGGCGCCCCCCAAGCTTTGTGCCCTAGGCATGTGCCTACTCTGCCTACCCCTAGTTCCGGCCCTGATGAGCCCCCAAAAATACATCATTTCACAGTCCATCCCACCTGCAGGGGCGATTCTTGCTATTTTGCCGCCTGAGGCGGCCTTCTTTCGCCGCCCCCACCCCTCCCCACGGCACTAACCTTTACAGCGCCGGAGAGGGCAGGGGCGGTCCGCGATGCATAGTGCAGAGAGTGCAATAGCGCTCTCTGCACTAGAAGAGCCGAATTTCCGGTTTGAAAACCGGAAATTCGGCTCTTAGTTAAAAGGAGCGGCATTTTTGCCGCCCCTGGCAACCAGGGGGGCGCTGCCGCCTGAGGCGAGTGTCTCAACTCACCTCATTGGTGGAGCGCCCCTGCCCACCTGTGCAATAACAAGCTGATGCCATGCCTGTCAGTGCACAGTAATGTCGGGGTGGAAGGGTTGGTGTTTTCTCCCACAGTGTATAAAATGCCTTGTGTGACAAGTTTTACTTTACAGCTTAATAAATAGACCTCTTAATGTCCTTCAATTTGCAACATTGATAATGGTCAGGACTTGTTTCAGTTAGCAATCACACATTCCTGATCTGTATCCAGTGGCACAAAATATGTAAGGGGGCGGAGAATAGGGGCCACGTGGCACTAGGATGTATGGTATGCATTTTTCATTGATTAATCACACCCTCACTTCTTTCTATCTGTCTATCAGTCAAATCAATCTTTATCACATATAAAAACAAGTATATATATATATATATATATATATATATATATATATATATATCAATCAAAAAAGTCCAGACAACTTGCTTTGTGATCAAGAAAAAACTTTTATCAAGCAAGTATTAAGTACAACGTTTCGAAGCTCCCGCTTCTTTATCAAGCAATAAAGATTACAATGACATCACATCCTTTTAAAGCCATGTGTACAGGCCACACCCATAAAGTGGGATGTGGTTCATCATGTACTACCTAAAGACCAATAAGCATACATTTAACTTGTATATTGCATCAGTATCCATTTAGACAGTGGTAACAGTAGCATGCAAAGATTAAAGTAACATATCGGTCAAAAGTAACAATATGTAACTATGAACAAAAAAGTTATGTGGAATCAGGATGTCATATTCAATTAGTCCCAACAATCCAATAGTAAAGTGTTACAAAAATACCTTTCAATCACATGAAAGCATACAGGTCATACTCCCTGTTAAGACCTTTAGGGGACAGTGTTTGCAATGTATGTATCCAAAATTTTTCTCTTTTCTGGAGTTGTAGGAGTCTATTGCCCCCCCGACGTGGGGGGGCAATAGACTCCAATACAAGAAATCTGAGGGTTGCCACAGAGTGTCGTGCAGAATGGAAATGGGCTGGTACTGGCAATTTCAATACCTCCTTCCTGATCGTGGATTTGTGCTGACTAATACGATCCCGTATTGGTTGAACCGTCTCCCCAATATACGCAAGCCCACATGGGCACTTGAGCATATAGACCACGTATTCTGTGTCACATGTAAAGTGGCCACGTAACTCGAACTTTCTTCCTGTGTGTGGATGGGTGAAGGCATTAGTGCGTATGACACTTGAACATTGGTTACACCTACCACACGGGTACATGCCATTTGTCAGTGGTGCTAGGACCCTTTGTGTATTAACCCTTTGAGTACCCAGGTCTGCTTTTACAAGCCTATCCCTGAGATTACGTGGTCGTTTATAGGACAGCAATGGAGGTTCCTGAAATTCTGAGATGTCAGGATATGCTGCGCGTAGTAGGGGCCAGTGTTTGTAAATCACGTGATGAATTTTCCTAGTACAGGGATGGTAGGAGTGTACAAATGGTATACGGGAACTTTTTGTCCTATCTGGTAATTTATCCTGTATGATAGACTCACGATCCAGCCCCTGCACACGTGCCACCTCTTGTGTTAACATCTGCCGAGGGTACCCTCTTTGTTTAAATTTTGTGGACATCTCTGTTAGGCGTGTGGAGAGCTGTTCCTCCTCCATGACTATGCGTCTAACGCGTAACATCTGCGATCTAGGGAGAGAGGAAATATTAGCCCTTGGATGTGCACTATCAAACCTCAGTAAATTATTGCGGTCGGTGGATTTGACGAACAAATCTGTGTACAAGGATCTGTCCCTGCGATACACAGTAGTATCCAGAAACGTAACTGATTCCTCACTGTGTGTAAGTGTAAACCCAATCGTGGGAATACAGGAGTCTAGATAGGCTTTAAACTCCAATAGGGATCCAACGTCACCCCTCCATACAACCAACAAATCATCGATATATCGCCACCATTTCAGGCAATTTTGTTTGTATAGTGCATGGCCATACACATACGTGTTCTCGAAAAAATTCATAAAAATTTTGGCATAGGTAGGGGCGACGTTGGACCCCATGGCAGTCCCCTGTACCTGGAGGAAAAATCTATCCTGAAATAGGAAATAATTTTTATGCAAAATCAGGTATAGCAATTCCATAAAGAAGTCAATCTGTGCCAGGTCGTAGCTTGATTCCTCCAGGGTCAGTCTAACTGCTGCCATTCCCAAATCGTGGGGTATAGAGGTGTATAAACTGTTGACATCAAATGCTTCTAATAATACCCTGTCATGGCCCAAGTCAAGACCTTGAATACACCGTAAAAAGTGTGAAGTATCCTTGATATATGAAGTTCCTGACGATACAAAGGGGGCTAGTACTTTATCAAGAAAAATTGACAAAGGAGATAATACAGAATTAACCCCTGCTACAATCGGCCGCCCTGGGGGGGATTGGAGATTTTTATGCACCTTGGGCAGGGTATAAAACACAGGTATGCATGGAAATTCCTGCACTAGATACTCTTTCAAACCATCAGTGATAATACCCTGTTAATGGTATCGAGTTAACACTCCCGATATGAGGCTTGTAATTTCACCTGTGGGGTCCTTATCTAGTGGAACATATGTGTTACTGTTATGCAGTTGACCCAAAATCTCCTGGATGTAGTATGCTTATTGGTCTTTAGGTAGTACATGATGAACCACATCCCACTTGATGGGTGTGGCCTGTACACATGGCTTTAAAAGGATGTGATGTCATTGTAATCTTTATTGCTTGATAAAGAAGCGGGAGCTTCGAAACGTTGTACTTAATACTTGCTTGATAAAAGTTTTTTCTTGATCACAAAGCAAGTTGTCTGGACTTTTTTGATTGATATATAATTTGTCCTTTGGACTAGGTCACAGACCAGGGTTAATCTCCACTCCATTTTGTTGGATTATATATATATATAGTTATTTATTAAAGTATAAATGCCAAAAATTTGAAAAATTCTAGTTTTTTTTTTTACTATAATCAGAATTTTTAGTGGAACAATAACTTAAAATTCTTTGAGATTTATTATACCTCGAGGATGCAAAAAGTCAGAAAATCCTCCTGCCGAGGTTGTATATAAGCCATTGGGAGAGGTCCCTATCCTATTTGGAAGTTTAAGTGGTCGCTGCTGGAATTAGGGCAAGAATCCAAAAAAAAATCAGACTTTTCATGAAAAAGCCTGAAAAAATAGAGCGATTTGGGAAAAAACTCACAATTCGGGTTTTCCCCCAAACCGATTAAATCGTACTTTTTTATTTAAAAAAATGGATACATTTAGATTTTGATAGTGTTGCACTAGGAAGCCAGGGCTCCACCAGGAAACCTTAGACGATAGGCCCACTCTCCAAACTATTTTTCTTCTCATTCAACCCTTTATTCTGCTTATCTATTTTCTTGACATTAGCAAAGCCAAAGGCAAGAAGGTGGCTCAGATGAAGAGCCGGTGATGGGAATGAAACTCGTGACTATACACATTATGGTATTGGAAGTGTATTGTGTCTAAATGGTATCTGTTCTATTCTTTTAAAGGACGTTTGACAATAAAGCTTTTTGAATTCTAACATTGCATGACCTTCGATAGGGAGAGCCTCGGACAGTGGAATGTATCACATTATAATTTTCTTGACAAACTATAATCTATTTTTCTATATATTTATTCTCCATACAGAAATACTATAGGAAATAGGCCAAATGACTGGAAGTAGAGGGCCCACTGATACCCTGGCCCACCAAGAATTTTCCTGGTATCCCAGTGTGCCAGTCATAAACTGTCAATAAGGAGCCATTTTTGATCTTATCCTGTACATATTAACAGCAAATTATAAACATTGAGCTGCCATTTATAGAGCATTTTCAGGGATATACTATTATTATACTATACTGTTAGTTTTATTATATGTAATTGAGACTGTAGGGTCCATATGTCATTGGACACATTCTGTTATGGGGCTATAGATTTGCTCCCTCTAGTACTGTATAACTGATTTTAATGTTTAAGCTCCATAAGCAATACTTTTTTGACATATACACTTCTGGTCATATCTGACATTCCATCATTATTTTGTGAGTACATTTATTATTATTATTTTCTAGGAGCTTGTGTATTTATTATACTGTGCAGGGAGTGTATAGTGGTTTGTCTCTATTGTGAAAACTCTTGCAAGATATATTGTATTTGTCACCATTGTACATGAGACAATATTTGATATCGGAGTAAGGATAACCCCCAGACATCATTCAGTAGGCAGCAATATGTTTTAAATTAAGGTCAATAAACATTTTTATTATATACAGTAAGTAAAACTGTAATTGGTTTTTTATAATTGTTGATTGCCGCTCCTTGTTTTTCATTTTGGTCCTACTATTTGTAGTAGTTTGTGTCATTTAAAAATATAGCCCTGATGTAGCTGGACTACACCTCCTAGCTTGCTTTAATTGGAAAGTGGTGCGCTGGCTTCTTCCTATGTAACTTCCATATTAGTGGCAAGATGTTTTGAGGCTTTACTTGACTATTAAAATTTAACAGCTCTAGCAAGTTCATTTATTAATATTAAAACGTTCATTTGTCGAAAGCATTACGATTAATAATTCAACCAAACACAGAAAATAAATCACAAAATATATATATATATATATATATATATATATATATATATATATATATATATATATATATATATATATATATATACAGTATATATTTGCCTCACTAATTTTTGAAATATGTGAGAAATCATTAATATTGGCTTTTTTTTATTTTAAAGTTTTCAAAAGGCTTATGGCCTGTAGCATTGCGTATTTCATTGTTAGGGGAATGCATTTGTACAGTATGAACTTGGAGCACTTTACTTTGTTTACTTGAAATCTTTAATGATGGTAATATTACCCAGTGGAACTCTAGGTGACTGGATGTCTCTATGTGATTGCAATCAATTAAATCTCAGCTCAGTGTGGTAACATTAGAAAGTTATTAACTTCTGACGTTTCCATGAAATGGATTGGTGCTCATCCAGATCTCAGTCTGTGAGCAGGTGTCAATTTGTTGCAAATTGTTTTGTACATTAGCATCTCAAGATATTCAGGGGAGACATACACTGTATACCAATGGCGTCCAAACTGAATGGCATCATTTAGTGCAAGAAAATAAATAATTCTGCACAGAATTCTCCAAAAACTTCAATAAGTGAATTTTTGTTGGAGTTTTTTGTATTACTTTCTGGAGAATGTTGTGATAAATTTTCTTAGCCTCCTTTATGCAAAGCAATATTAAATGTTGCTTTTGTAGTTATTTGAAAAACATCTCCAGTGAATACAATGCTGCCCTCTCTATTCCATGTTTGCTTCAACTGGGTCATGTATAAAAAAAGTTGGAAACTGTTCAGTAATGAGCAAACAATGTTTCAGCTGTGCCATTAAACTGCCCTCCAAACTGGTTTGCATGGCGTATTTGTTTGCTGGTTGTACATATTTATGAAAAGAGCAGAACTGAGAATGTGAATCCAAATTGTGCATAATGCATATTAAATTGCAGAAAGAGAACTAAAGAGGTGAATATATGTATTTTTATGTTAAAAACGCAAGCAAACATCAACTTAAAAAAAAGTATACTGGATGTTGCATGAGATGGCATTTTCTTTATAAAGAGGAAATAGAGGAGACAGTAAAAAATGCATTTTATTTCCTTTTGTCTGGTATGTTTGTACTGGATGATTTATGTATGGCTAAACCTCTTAAGGTGGCCATACACGGATAGATCCGCTCGTTTGGCGATGTCGCGATGTGGGCAATATCGGGCTGATCCGATCGTGGGCCCTAGGGCCCAACGATCGGATCCTAGCGTTCGCCAAACGGGCGGTCGGATCGCGGGACCACATCAACGAACAGATGTGGCCGCGATCCGACGGGATTTTTAACCCCATCCGATCGAGATCTGGCCGACTTTCGGCCAGATCTCGATCGGGGAAGCCCGTCGGGGGCCCCCATACACGGGCCAATAAGCTGCCGACTTGGTCTGTCGGCAGCTTTTATCGGCCCGTGTATGGCCACCTTTACTCTGTGTTTACATTTATACAGCTAAGGACTCTATGCTCTCTTCACATACACAAAATATATTGACCTATACAAATAATGTACACTTGGCTATCCGGATATTCTCCGCATAAAAAGCAGCAGAAACATGCTTATTGTCTGAGTAAAAATGAATTCTTTTTTGTACCTGCAATCTGAGATGTTGATAAGTTGTGATCTGCTTGGTGTGTGTACAATCATGATCTATGAGGGTGGAGCCTTGGTGAGTAACCAAGAAAGACAATTGTGGCTTCTTGTCAGTGAGTTATTCATGGTCTTCATTTTAAGGAATGAATAATGAAATGTCTGTATATGAAGTAAAGCTGTGATGAATTGTACTAGAAATACTAAACAGTCACATGACCCACTTAGTTTATATATTGGGATTAGGATTTTAGTTTAAATAACTTCTGTGATGTGCTGATGTATAATTTACTAACAATACATGATAGCTGCCCTACTGATAACTGTCTGAAAAAATCAAATATTAATTGTTTATGTTTTTAAATCCTGTCAGGCACATCAGATGTAGACCACATTGGAACATCGATGAGTCCTTTCCTGATGGGTCTCTATAGGCCCCATTTATGATCCTGTCAGATGTTCAGGTAATCTAAGGTAAATTGGAATCACTTTCTCTTACCTCCAAATACTGTAGGTGGAACATTATTTTACAAATACAATAAACTTTTTGTAACATAGTAAGTTAGCTGGAAAAAAGACACACGTCCATGAAGGTCAACCTTTTAAATCTATATATAACCTGCCAATTGCTAGTTGATCCAGAGGAATACAAATAAAACCCATTGGAAGCCTCTCCAATTTGCCTCAGTGGGGGAAAAATCCTTCCTGGCAATCGGACTAGTCCCTGGATCAACTCGCACTATGAGCTATCTTTCATATCCTTGTATTCCCTCACTGCTAAAAAGCCATCCGATACCTTCTTAAAGCTATCTAATGTATCAGCCAGTAAACTGATAAGGGGGAGCTACATCTTCACAGCTCTTACTGTAAAAAACCCTTCTGAAAATTTATACGGAACCTCCTTTCTTCTAATCGGAATGGGTGACCTCGTGTCAGCTGGAAAGACTTACTGGTAAATAAAGCATTAGAGAGATTATTATATGATCCCCTTATATATTTATACATAGTTATCATATCACCCCTTAAGCGCCTCTTCTCCAGCATGAATATCCCCAACTTGGCCAGTCTTTCCTCGTAGCTTAGATTTTCCATACTTTTACCAGCATCTTCTAGATGGGGCCTTACCAATGCTCGGTACAGTGGAAGAATAACCCCTCCTCCTGCAAATCTATGCCCCTTTTAATACAGCTCAAGACCTTATTTGCCCTTGATGCTGCTGACTGGCATTGCTTGCTACAGCCAAGTTTATCATCTACAAGGACTCCAAGGTCCTTTTCTATTATGGATTTGCCTAGTGCAGTCCCATTAAGGGTATAAGTGGCTTGCATATTTTTACATCTCAGGTGCATGACTTTACATTTATCAATATTGAATCTCATCCGCCACTTAGCTGCCCAGATTGCCAGTTTGTCAAGATCCTGTTGCAAGGATGCTGCATCCTGGAGGGAATTAATTGGGCTGCATCATTTTGTGTTATCTGCAAACACTGATACATTACTTACAATACCTTCCCCTATAAGTCATTAATGAACAAGTTAAATCAAAGTGGACCCAATATTGAGCCCTGAGGAACCCCACTAAGAACCTTACCCCAAGAACAGAATGTACCATTAACAACCACCCTTTGCACCTGATCCTGTATCCAATTTCCTATCCATGTGCAAATGACTTCATCAAGTCCAACAGACCTTAGTTTAGAAAGCCGTTGTTTGTGGAGCACTGTATCAAATCTACTGCTCCCCTGCTATCCAGCATCATAATTACCTCATCATTTAAGTAATTTAATTTGTCTGAAGCCATGATGATTTCTGCTCATAATGCCATTCAAAATATTTTGAATGTGATCCCTTAACAATCCCTTCAAATAATTTGCCCTCCACAGATGTAAAAATTATTGGCCTATAATTGCCAGACTGTAATCTTAATCCCTTTTTAAA
The DNA here is from genome assembly GCF_017654675.1 of Xenopus laevis. Lineage (NCBI taxonomy): Eukaryota > Metazoa > Chordata > Amphibia > Anura > Pipidae > Xenopus > Xenopus laevis. Next base: position 51,543,262 of record NC_054378.1, read on the forward strand.
TATTAGAATGACATCAGCTTTCCTCCAATCCATAGGTAACATACCAGATGAAAGCGATTTTGAGAAAATCAATAATAGAGGCTGGTCTAAAACTGAACTAAGCTCTCTTAGAACCTGAGGTGTATGCCATCTGGCCCTGGCACCTTGTTCACATTAATTATTATTAAAACTTTATGAATCATATCCTGAGCCACTGACTAGCTTGTGCTGAGCCAACAGTGCAGCTATGAAGTGAGCCTGGAAACTTGACTTCTCTATTGTAAACACTGAAGAAAACAACTGATTTGGCACATTTGCCTTCTCTGTATCTGTTACAACCATACTGGTACCAATATTTCAGGGAGCAACAATCTCAACCCGCATCTTTTTACTATTTATATACTTAAACAAAAGTTTTTGGGGTTAGTCTTAGCTTCTGCCACAATGTGCTCCTCATTTCCTATCTTTGACTTCCGGATTGTAGATTTACAACATTTATTAAAGTGTTTATATTCATTAAATGCAGCTTTTGTCCCCACAGACTTATAGTTTTTAAATGCCTTTCTCTTCTTTCTTATTAACTTCTTTACTTCTATATTAAGTCTCATAACGTGATTCTTGATGCTTTTTCTATTGCCTCTGTCCCCCCCCCCCCCGAAACAAAGTATACTGTAGCTGTGATATCACAACTAGTGGAATCTAACATTCATATGTATAAATTCCAATCAGTGTTGGATTAATGAGATGTGAGGTCCTAGTCTACACTTTCCACAGAACCAACCACATGCACATGTGCCTGGATCTGCAAGCTTCATGGTGCACTCATGTGCCTTGCCTGCCTTCTTCTCCAAGGTGCACCCAACCAGACCTAACACAAATAAAAATAAATATTAAAAGATTCAGAAAGAGAAATAAAAAATTAGATAAGCTAGTTTGGTCCCTGATCACAATTGCCCCCCCTAGGTTAAAGCCTAGGTAAATTCATGAATTAATCCGCCCTTCGTGGTGGGTAAAAGAGCACCATGGGGCACAACAAGAGGTCTAACACTAGCAACTGAGGCTTTTGTAATGAATCCCTAATGTTTTATAATATTTCTGTTGGAGGATAATGAGATACTAAGGCTCCTGTCACTCTGGGCAGATTCTTTGTATTATCTCTCCCTATTTCCACATATAAACACCTTTTTGCCTCTTAGTTGCTGGATATACAGTTTACAGTGAAGCTGATGGCACAATGGGGCATTTTAGTCAGCTCAAAAGCAACCAAATGTTTTGTCCCCTGCCACCTCCTGATGAGTTAAATTAAAAATACCTGACAATATTACTACTAGTATGTAACATTTTCATAAACAGCATCACAGTGGACATTAGTCGAGCACTGGAATAAAACATATAGCCATACAGTTATATGGGTGAACTTATAATTACTTATGATTACTGAACTAATATCCAGTAGTTGAATTAAGATTTTTATCATGGAAATTCAGCATGCTTTGAGATTATAGGAATAATGTTATCACATAGCTGTCTGTGTTAGCACATAATTGCATAAAAATGTTTTATCAATAATATTATCTATGAAATTTACAAGAATAATGATTGCTCTTCTATAACCTGTAAAAGCAGCACATTGATTTATACATGTCAGAGTCACTTTAACCTTGGACCCGAACATTTGCCAATTACTAGAGAAGTGTAGGAATCAGTCGTAGGTTCAGGGACACAGAGTCAAAGCAGAAACAGAAAGCAACTTTATTTTGACATTGAGCAAAAATAGCATGGGTAAGCAATGGACAGAAAAGGAACCTATTACTCTATTTATTCAAAATGGTGGATCTTTATTCACAGCCCTATTAATGGATGTGCAAACCATGAAACAAAAATGTTCTAAAAGTAAAATATGGAAATATACATGTGTTATATGGTAGTAACGGCAGGCATCGACAGTTAGGCTAGAGCTAATTTTAGAGACATTAATGCTGAATATTTATTATGATGGACACAGCACAGCGGATGAAGTCTTCTCCTGTTGGGTCTAAATGGGCATCCCATTGTTGGCCCAGGTGCTCATCATACTGATCTGGTCCATGACATGTGCCCCTGTATGCCTAGTCACAATAAAACAAAACACGTAGTGGGTTATTTATCAAGGTCAGAATTTATCTCAATATCGGCTGCTACAAACTCCGTTCTAACCCGCTCGGGTTTTTAACGCTTATTTATTATTACATTTTCCCGACAATTTGCTTTGCGGGAAAAGCTCAGATTTTCACGATTTTTTCGTGAATTTTCCCAAATTTTTTTCTGAGTTTTCACCCGAAAGCTCTGAAAACATTGTGGAATTGCCCAAAACCCCCGACACAACAAAAAATCAATGGGACTGTTCCCATTGACTTTTATGCAACCTCGACAGATTTGAGATGCAGTGTTTTTATATTCGGGATTTTTAGCCCTCTGTGTTTAATAAATTGAGAAAAATTTGTGATTTTTTTTAAAAGTCAGATTTTATAAAAAAAAAATGGATTTCAGGGAATTTCAGGTATTCGGAGCTCAATAAATAACCCCCCTAAATCTCCCTTCTGTGGTTCATCAATTCATACACCTCAAGTGTTAGCCTGAATATAAACCACAGTGCATGGGATTGACTATATAAAGTTAAAAGCTGATCTTTGCCATCTCTGTTTTTCAGAGACACTTGTATTTGGACTGGTAACACTCTTCACTAAAATCACTTCTGAATCAAAAATCATAATTCAAATGTATTTATCCAGACTCCCAATTTAAAGCATTAATAATTGCACTGCATACCTATGATCTAGCAGCGTTAACAGATTTTAACATGAAATTACTTTTTAATGACACAATAAATATAGAATTCAAGTAGAGTGATATGAGGACTCTCAAGTTTTACAGTAATTTCGATGAAGATAAATATGTAATTTTTCCTGACCGTATTTGTCACAGGTTTTATGAAAAATCACTAGTTTGTACTTGAACCTTTAATTTATTTGATATAATGTCACTTACGGTATTGAATAAAAAGTTTGGTTACAAGCTGATTGCAGGTTATGTCTGTTTACTGAGTGAAGTGAAAATTGAGGGGTGGAAAGTGAAGAATATTAATGGGTTGTATTCCTTGTATATCAGTTTCATTGAATTTTTTTTCTTTAATGGAGCATTTATTATTATAGATCAAGGTTTTGAATACATCCATAAAACTAGAATTACAGTGAATCCTCGATTTTAAGTTTTTCAGCATTTTACACTCTTTATTTGTGGTCCCACCAATTTATAAGGCATTTCTATGGGTTCATTTTCCTGATTTTAAGTAATGTTTTCCCAGATTTTACATCAAAATTTGGTCCTGATGTACCCAAAAACTGCTTTTTTTCCCTCTATGAATGGTATTATTTGTGAAATAAAGAGGTTTTAAATACTAACCAGATGTTTATGTTGCCATGGTTCTGCAAATGGTCAATTTCAATTAGTCTGCCCCTTATACAGTCCTGCACCAATCACTTATTGCTAGTGATGGGCGAATTTGGGGTGTTTCGCCGGAAAATTTGTGAATTTCCCGGGAAATTCGTGAAACGGCGAAAAATTTGCAAAGCGGCGCCGGCGTCAGTTTTTTTGGACGCCGGCGTCCGTTTTTGGCGAAATTGCGCTGGCATCCAAAAAAACTGTCAATCCCAACAGGTACATCTATAGCATTTGAGAAAGCACATTTACAAGACACTATAGGCCTAATTTGCACCTTTCTAAGACTATAATGCTGCCTATATTCAGCAGTACAGTATTAATAATGGGAGGGCCAGGCATTATGTCTCATAGCATATGCACAAAATAAGTACAGGGTTGCTTAAAGAAAGGGGAGTAATTTTGTGTGCCTTAGGACTTGCATCCGTGGAATTCATAAATGAGACCTTAAGGGTGGTATGTAAAAAAAATAAGATATAAATGGAAAATAAGCATTAAAAAACCCACAATGCACTATATAATAATGTTTATTACATTGTGAATTTTAATTGCACACTGGGCACTGCTTGAAGGTAAAGTCATTTTTCTTACACTGTGAGCTAATGCAAACAACAAAATGCATTTTTTTTCCCACTGGCGGTTGAATCACTATTGGCTCAAATATAAATACATATTTACTATGTTTGCTATGTGCAAAAAGAAAATTATTTCTGTGATTGAAAAATTATTTGCAGTGCACATTTTTTTCTGTTAATGACATTTATTATATTTCCCCATATGTGCTTTCTGTATTAATCCCAGATTATTTCCAGCAGATGTATTTTACTAGGCATTTAAGAGACACAGTTTAAAACAGTGTACATTGGACTATGGCCACCAGTGATAATACCCATCGTATAAGATTGCAGTTAAAAGTGAAATAAATATGTCAAATTAAAGTTAGAAATCATTATACACATGGTATTATACCATTACACACCAACATGTTTTTTGCCTGTGATGCTGAATTTCAGCTGAATCTGGGTGCTTATTCTTTACATGTTTAATAGAATTTTTTTTTTCAAAACCCATCAGTTAATAGTGCTGCTCCAGCAGACTTCTGAACTGAAATCAGTTTTGCAAAAGAGCAAATATATGGGTTTTTTTTATATTTAAATTTTGAAATCTGACAAGGGGCTAGACCTATTGTCAGTTTCCCAGGTGTCCCCAGTCATGTGACTTGAGCTCTGATAAACTTCAGTCACTCTTTACTGCTGCTAAAAATATTGGGAAAGAAGGCGCACACCCTTTAAATTATACTGCGAGGTGCTAATCCATAGGAGGCCGCCCATAAGGGTCTCCAAAACTAACATGTAAATAACCCGTAAAGGATCGCAAACTCAATTAACAAAAAAAAAATTATTACAGAAGAAAAAAAGAGGGGTTAACCAAAGTTACAAAAATTACAAAACAAATGGTGAGCCCAATGTGTTTCAACCATAGTGGTCTTCCTCAGTGGCACAAATAATGAAAGAGAAAAGGCAGGACTCTACTGCTGCAGGAGAAACAATAACTTATCTGAAAGCAGTTCCATCTTAAAGTGCTGGCTCTTTCTGAAAGCACATGACCAGGCAAAATGACCTGAGATGGCTGCCTACACACCAATATTACAACTAAGAAAAAAAACTCTTGTTGGGATAGGAATTAAATTTTACACGGTAGAGTTAATTATTTGCAGTGTAAACAGTGTAATTTAGAAATAGAAATGACACCATAAAAATCACAACAGAATCCTTTTATAGATCTTTAGTGACAAATTTTGTTGGAACGATTAATGCTGCTTTATCTTCAGGTGGTTACACAGTACAATGTATTAGCTCTATGATAGGAATCTATAATCTGATATAGAGTAAATTCACAGATGACCCAATATGTTCACAGATAATGATATCATAAAAAGTTGCCTTTGCCAGGGTGGTGTCAAATATACAGAACCATGCTCTGGTTACACCAGTTTGGACATAAAATAAAAGGTTTACAGTCTGTTCTGGGTATTGGTTTAATTTCAAGCCCATGTTTCAGCTGGACCACCGTGACAAACATTTTATGGCGAACCTCTGCCTGATTTAAAGTTGTGCCTTTGACTGTTTTTTTTTACAATGTTTTGGCATCTTAGTTGCTTATCTTGGATAATCTCACTTGAATGCACACAGAACCAAGTGTCAGAAGCCCTGTAGTTAACGTTAGACTGGGATCACTGTGAGTTTCTGTTTAACACTCCCATAATACTCTTCTAAATGATAAGCGTAGTGTGTGAGAAGATAGTGTGCCAGTCTGTTTACAATGAAAATGCTCAATATGCCAAGAAAAACATTGTGGTTCAGTTGATAAAATTGGAGCCTGGACCTTTTTATTAACTAGACCATTGTCCTAAATTAAATGGGATGTTCTCCTTACACCATATTCTACATTTGGTCAGATACAAGAGTCCTCTGCACTCAACCCATTATCAATATATTTAAGACAGCGACATTTTGTGCATACTGCTACTAAAAAATGCCTTACCCTTTAAACAAAACAGGGATTGTTTGTCCATATATTGCAATATATTTAAGCTGGCCAACTAAGTCAAAGTCATCCCATATCTGGCCAGTCCTATGCTCAATTTTATCTGATTCATTAAGAATTCTATTGCTTCATTATACATTTTACAAAGGGACTAGGTATTACCTGCAACTTAACTTGCTGCTTTCAAAGTAAACCTCCATACTTGGCTGCCCTTTTATTAGACACCAGTGGGATCACCTGACTATAGCTGGGAAGGGTGGGAGCTACAACATAGAGCTGGTCACTGCTCCTGTATAAACTATAACAAACAAGGGAAAGTTGTGCTCACCACTATTTTTTAAAACCATTATTCTACATTTGAATAGCCCCTGTGAGAAAAAACATTTTTCCAAATCATCTTTATTATTTTAGTGTTTCGCTTTGAAGCTAGAGCCCTTCTAAGGGTAAGGTCACACTGTGAGATTCAGGGAGATTTAGTCGATGCGCTTCGTTTTCCGAAGAAACTTCGGGTGACTTCAGAAAACAAAGCGAATCGAGTGCCATGCCGCAGGTGGTTTTTCATTGTAGCAGGTGGAAGACGGGGGGAAGTAGTTCGGGGAGAAATGTTCTCCACTGATTTAATCTATGATATCAGACAATCAGGTTTAGCTTCTGTCTTCTTTAGCTTGTAACCTGTTTTGGTCCTAATAAACCATAATATTAACAAGTTGCCATTGCAAATCCTGGTAAGTGTGTTGGTACAGCCCAAATGTTTTCCTTCCTATTATTCTTTTTGCCTCCAGCAAATCAGAAATATTTGGTGAAGATTCATATGCATAAATTCACTGTTATTCATGTACAGGTAACATATGGTAAAAGAAAAAGATAAAAGTAATTGCCCAATGAGCTTACAGTCTAAGGGCTCTTAGAGACAAGTGTTTTTAGCTGCCTCCGGTTTCATGCGTTCAGTCGCAGGGGAGTAGACGCACTGAATTCTCTTCAATGGGGCTGTACTCACACAGACGCATGTAAGCGCCGAACGCAGGTTGGGACGCAGCATTTTGCATTTTTCCTGCGTTCGTCGCTTACATGCGTCTGTGTGAGTACAGCCCCATTGAAATGAATTTACTGCGTCTACTCCTGCGGCTGAACGCATGAAACTGGAACGCAGGGAAGTGCAGCTAAAAACGCTCGTCTGTAAGAGCTAACTAGGAGATACATTGACACAATTTCTATGGAGCATCCAGCACATGTATACACACACATGTAGGCAAGCTATAGGACAAAGGTTCTATGCTGTGTCCCCACAGGTGCTGCTGAAATACTTTGTGGCTGCTGCAAGTTGAAGAGCTACAACAGCTGAAGGATGGTAGTTATCAAGGCCTTGATCTATACTAAGCATCTGTTGTTGGGCTCATGCTTGGAAATGATGAGTGCATTCTTAAGATTAGATGGAGCCTACTGTTTAGGCAAAAAACATTTAATTGGTTGAGTGCTTGATTGTTTATCAATGCTTTTAAATATAAAAATTTTTTTTATATATTGCTGCTACTTTAAACATGTTTTTTTTTAATTTGAAATAACAGATAATTTTAAAGAAATAACTCAGAGATTAACCTAGAAATGGCCTATTGTCTAAAATGTATGAAATGTATTGATTGTACTTCTTATTAATGATATGCCTCTGGCACATACGAAAAGTTCAAACGCGGCCACATTCCACTTTGCCAGATAAAGGAGCCAGCATATAGTAAGAAATCTTTATAAGAAATAAAAGAGAAATTGTTGTACATCATTAAATCTGGCTTTTTATAAAAAGCTTTTAGGACCATTTTGTTTGTTTAAAGGCACAAAGCATAAAGTCTAGTACAGGTATGGGACCTATTAATCCAGAATCCTTGGGATCTGGGGTTTTCAGGATAATGGATCTTTCTGTAATTTGGATCTTCATACCATAAGTCTACTATAAAATCATGTAAAAATAAATTTAACCCAATAGGCTGGTTTTGCTTCCAATAAGGATTATTTAAATCTTAAAGATTACTGTTTTATTGTTACAGAGAAAAAAGAAATTATTTTTAAAAATCTGAATTATTTGATTATAATGAAGCCTATGGGAGACGGCCTTTCCGTAATTTGGAACTTTCTGGATAATGGGTTTCCGGATAACGGATCCCATACATATATTCGGTTTATATTCTCATATTTAAAAGTATTTGTGTTTTCCCAGTTTTTCACTTTTTGGGAGGAGGAAATTTACCTTCCATTGTGATTACATGTGCAGTCCACTCTTTCCAGCATATGTTACTTGATTATCAGTACAATATCTCCGAGCAGTGAAAGGTTGTCCGTCACACTTTGAATCCCGTCTCTCCATGGTTACGTTTTCTAATCAGTTCACATGATTGAGCTCACATGAAGTGAGTGCTTAACTTAATTCCGTTTCATTGGAATAGTGCGAGTCTTGGAAGGACTCTCGTCAACATTTTGGAGGGCCTTGTCAGTTTGAAAAGAACATGACCTTTAAATTGTATCAGTATGTTTGCTGGTGCATAAGGCAAAGGAAAAATAGGTTCTTAGTGATGGAGAGCCACACAGATATAAAAAAGGTATTTCACTTAATGCCAACACCAGTTCCTAAATTATGCGTTTAATAAATGATGGCCAGTTGGCTTTGAGAAAGAGTGCAAACCTTATTATCAAAAAAAACATTGAAAGTTATGTATGTTTTGTTAAGATATTTTACTGGAAAAAAGAGCACGGTAAATGTATTATGCTGATGACAATATGTGTAGGATCCAGGCATGGTCTGAACAGCACATGTCACAAAGTCATATTGCCATCATTAGCAATAACAATTTAATTGGTGTCTTTGGGCATTGTTACCCGGCAGCAGCCACAAACATTTGTCTCTCTCTTCTCTGGTGGTAAGTTTCTATAGGGATTTGCAGTAATGTCTTTTTAAGTCCAGAGTTCTTTCTACTGCCTCTCTTAAGACTAATTAAAGTTTGTAGTGCAGAAGCAGGCTATTTTCAATGTGTTAATACAATAATCACAAATAAACTTTTTCTTTGGACAATGCATAAAGAGGAGGTTTCAATCTGGACAACAGTGTGTGCAACCAATAATATGGAGGGGGAGAATGTAATGATGCCTCGTAAGCTATAATTTAGTTATGTAACTGGACAATCTCCATGGAAACGCAGTGACCAACAAGGAAAAACAACTGTTTTCAAGTGATTTTAATTGCCAGCGTTTTATGACAGATTATGTTACTTACACTAATAACTTATACTCAAATAATAGGGGATTATGTTGTTTCAGTTTCTGTGTTTTTTTCTGCTAGTAGAAGGAAGTTCTAGTTCATATCTCTATCCCCCTCCAAAGTTTAAATTGATCAATTGAAAAACACTCATAATGGTGTAAAGGCGACCATGCATGGGCAGATTAAAGCTGCCGATATCAGTCCTTTAGACTGATTCGGCAGGTTATCTGTTTGTGTATGGGGGCTTTCCGACGGGTCTCCCCGATCTATATCAGGCTAAACAATAGGGCAGATATCGATATTGCAGATTTGATTTTTCCTGAGATTGAGGACTGCATTGGCTAGTTGATGTGGTCTTATGACCCGCCAGTGGCCATTTTCCTTAGTTGTAATGCGGTTGTTTGGCCCTAGGACCGAACGATTGGATTAACCCGATATCGCCCCTGCCTTTGGTGGGCATATCAGGTTAAGATCTGCTCATTTGACAAACTCTCCAAACTAGTGGATCTTATTGTGTATGGCCACCTTGACCGACAGACAGACAGACAGACAGACAGACAGATAGATAGATAGATAGATAGATAGATAGATAGATAGATAGATAAAACTAGCCCTCACTTTGGTACACAAACATTTTAAAATAGACTTAAAAATGTTAGAATACATCCCTGTACCCTGATGCTACATTTATTCCCATTATCAAGTTCAAGTGGATTATGAGCAGATACTCTGCCTAATATACATCATAGTTAGGTGCAACAATAATAGAAAGCCTTGTCTTCCCTGCAATATTGATGGCACCCAGATATATCTATCTTCCAACTAGTGATGGGCGAATTTGCAGCAAATTTGTAATTTTGCAAATTTTCTGTGAAGCGAAACGGCGAAAATTCGCCCATCACTGCTACCAACCAAAGCTGCCTATATAAAGCTGGAGCTACCTATATAAAGCTGGCTGTACAAGGCCAACTTTAGTTGGCTTGTTTGGGCATTTTCAAAAATACTTATCTACCATCTGGCATGTATGTCAGTTAGTGGGTCATGTTCAACAGATCATGTTGGATCACAGGATATCTGTCAATGCATCTTGTTGGTAGAAAAATGGTGCTTTGCTAGATGAAAAGTGAGATGAAAGTGAAAGAGAGTTCCACTTCACTTACTCTTAACCCAAATTGCTTGAGCCATTGTCCAGAATAAGTGTAACAATAGCATTTGAACATCACTGTGCCATTATATGACCATATTAAGATTCACCATAACCCTCACTTATGGTATATAGTGATGTGCACACTGTTTTCCCTAGTGATCAACCAGTTAAGATGTAGGCATATTTCTTCTAGTAATCATCTAAAGTATGCATTATATTCTTTTTACATATGTTTGATAACAATATAGTCAGCATATTACATACAAATGGCTGTAGTAGCACTTGTAGGGATTGTCATTGGACAGTTATTTTGTATCTTTAATTTGCTATGCCTGCATTGGAGAGCTGGGGCACAAATGGAAGAGTTTTATTGAATGTGTATATCCTTTTATCAAGTTATTTATCATTTTAAAAATAATTAACAGGTTTTACTTATTTAGAATACATTTTTTGTTATGTATGTATTTAATTACTAGACATAACTGGTAACCAAAGTCTGCCGAAGCCTGTCTGGGGTCGACGACCCTCATACTAGCAAACAATTTGCATACATTTCTTGCAGCTACACACACTTCTCCAGCTCTCCCAGGCTTTGGATTTGATTTGCAAATGAAGATTGTCTACCTGTGATATGCAAATGAAGATTGCTTTTCCACAGATCTTTAAAAGTATATGAACATTGTGTTTATCTTGTGATTTTTATTTGCATATTATAGTTGTATTTGGACCCAGATTAAATAGGTTCCTTGATTTCAATGGGCAAACTGCAGACACATATCTAGTACATATGGTTTGAAAATCTGTGAAAAAGGTTATACTGCATATGTTAATAATGACGATTATAATAATAAGACATGTTTCTAGATAGTTAAACATACAAGGCGTTTATGTAAAAGTAAGGTGGCTTACTTTTACATGGTGATTAAGCTCAACCTTGAAATTGCAGGTATAGGATCCATTATCCAGAAACCAATTATTCAGAAAGATCCGAATTATTGGAAGGCCATCTTCCACAGGCTCCATTTTAATGAAATCTTTAAAATTCTTTAAAATTATTTCCTTTTTTTGTTGTTGTAATAATTAAATAATAACTTGTCCTTGATGGTAACGAAGATATAATTAATCCTTACTGGAGCCATCACCATCCTATTTGGTTTATGTAATGTTTAAATGATTTCTTTTAGAATAACCAAATTATGGAATGAACCATTATCCGGAAAAGCCCAGGTCCTGATAATTCCCAGACTCTGGGACAGAAAAGAGGGGTCCAAATCCCATGTTCGCCCCCCCCCTTTAATGACAGTTAATGCTAATGCATAGGTGCTCATCTGAGCTATCAGTTCTTTTCCCCTCTGCAAATAGGGGAGATGGATGGATCAAGTATTTTTGCTTTCATCTACACATTAAGGGGCAGATTTATCAAGGGTCGGATTTTGAGTTTGTTTGAATTTTTTTTCTCTAATAAGTTTGAATATACTCACAACTTGAATGGGAGGTTATGTACGAAAAACTCAAACGTCTAGAACTGAAACTAATATTACTAATTGAGTTTTTTCTCCGAAAAAAACTTGAATGTCAGGAAGGCTATTACCATCTTCAAATGGGTCACTGGACTTCTGCCATTGACTTCTACATGAACTTGACAGGTTTTAGGTGGCGAATAGTCAAATTCGAGTTGTTGACATAGTCCAGGTATCCTAAATCTCGAATTCGAGTTTGGATTATTCCCAACTGAATTAGTGAGTTTTGACCAAAAATCCAACTTGAAAATTCAAATTCAAATTTACAATTCGACCCTTAATAAATCTGCCCCATGTCATTAATATAATGTATGTACCTGTGTTTAGGATGTTTTTAACAATCACTGAGTAAAGCAGACCTGCAAAAAACAGGCCAATTCACTTCTATTCAATGAAATTAACAGCGACTGGGGGAAAATGGACAAGAGATCCACATATCCTACATTTTTACAGTAAATAATCCAGTTTTGCTTGTTCCTGCAAACAAAAGGCCAGGATGCTCCCTCATAAACGAAGGGGAGAGAGTTTGTGCAATTGTGAAACATCTATAGGTTTTTAAACACACTGTCTAATCAGCCTCTGACAGATCTATTGTAAATCAAAGGTCTGGTAAGTGGGGATGCCAGAAATGTTTGATCTTATTCCAAGCCTTGAAACAACTTGCTTATTTTTTCTGCAGTTTGGCTCCTCACTAAAATAAAACATTGAGAGATGAATGTTCTGGCAGGTCATTGTGTGTCAAACTGTCACTCTGTAATGGTTACATATTTCAGCTGGATTGAGGTAGTGTTTGTTGGGGGAGGTCTGAGGAGAAGAAAGGAAAAAACTATGAAAAGAAAAAAAGACAAAGCAAAACAAAAAAACAAGGCTTTTCACTTTTTGCTTATGGCTGATCTTCATTTAAACCAAACACTTGTCATGTTCAGGGGAAGTTTTATAAATTTTTAATGATACTGGGTACAACTGGTGCTTTGAAATTTGCTGTACTTTAATTTTTTTCTTCGTTAGCAAAGGTTTGCTAATGCATTGAAGTGCTAAGAGCGTGTCCTAGGGATGCCATGATAATTGTGTTGTTAATAATACTGTGGCACTAGTAATGTTCTCCTGGTAATCAAGCCATGTGATTTTTTTTAATATATTCAGTTATTACACTGCATCTTGTACAAATCATGTCAATTACAATTGCCAGGCTATGACAGTTAAAATAATTGTATACGTTTTCGAGAATTTTCCATTGGCTTGGCTAATCAAGCTGAAAAAATCATCACATTATTTGCATTAATCTTATTTCTGGTCTATTTCCATTTCTAAATTGTGTGTCCATACAGCAAGCTAGAAATGCAGTTTAACCCCAAACTTTCACATGAAAGGAAATAAAATGCAAGATCTGCATGCATTGTAATTAACATAGTTGTTTAAGATTCAAAATCTCTTGATTTTAACATGAGTTCAGATATTCATGTATGACAAGATATTGTCAGTAGCGATGGACGAATTTGCGACAAATTTCTGTGTTTTGGCGCCGACGAATAAATTCGCGAAATTGCCATGAAAATTCGCAGGCATCAAAATATATTTGACGCCGGAGACAATTCTTGACTTTAATGGTCGTCAGAATTTTCACCAGTGTTGGAATTGTTGTTGGCGTGAAAAATATTTTGACACCGGCATCATAATTCGCGTTTCGCAAATATTTTGCTATTTCACAGGAAATTCGTGAATTTTTCAGCTAAGCGACACGGGAGATATTCGCCCATCACTAATTGTCCGCACAAGCAGGTTTAAAAGTGTGTAAATATAAGGCCTTAATTGTTTTTTTTTTATAGAGAGGAACACTATAGCAAGAAAAGTATTACTGTTTAAATACAGGTATGGGACCTGTTATCCAGAATGCTCGGGACCTGGGGCTTTCTGGATAAAGGATCTTTCCATAATTTAGATCTTCATACCTTAAGTCTACTAGAAAATCATGTAAACATTACATAAACCCAATATGTTGCTTCTGCTTCCAAAAGCAGTTATTTTTTCTGCAGTTTGGCTCCTCACTAAAATAAAACATTGAGAGATGAATGTTCTGGCAGGTCATTGTGTGTCAAACTGTCACTCTGTAATGGTTACATGGTTACTTAGTTTGGAGAAAGCACTAGCTACTGTTTTATTATTATTATTATTATTATTATTATTATTTATTATTATTATTATTATTATTATAGAGAAAAAGATAAAAATTTTAGATTATTTGGATAAAATCGAGTCTATGCGAAATGGCCTTTCCATAATTCGGAGCGTTTTGGATAATGGGTTTTCCGGATAACGGATCCTATATCTGTATAGAAGAAGCTATTGTGATACTGTATTTTTGTCTGTGCATTTGTGAATATTGCAGAGCCTTATGGGGATATCAGATATTAAATATAGGTGCCTGACCTGATCTTTAAATGGCCCTTTGCCCAGTGGCATAAGAATGCCATGCCAGGTCCACCCCCCCCCAAAAAAAAAATATCCAGTGCTATGAAATCATCTTAACTTAGCATGTAGTGCTACACAGAACAAACCTCCTTCCTGGGTATTCCCCTGACTTTGTATTCTATTGAGGTCTCCACGTTTTGGTATTGTTTTTCCCATTTTATTTATTAGATGTTAAATAAAGTTTCCCTTGTTATGTTTAGCTCTCAAGTTAGGTTTACAAACATAGCATCCATTACCTAATCGATAGGTGTAGCTACAGTTCAGATTGACTTGTATGGTTTTTACTCTGATTAGATTGTGTATACTTTAATGTGATTCGTTGATTTGAAGTGCTTCCTGATTGGTGCATTCATTCTTTTTTAAATATTGTGTTTAGAGCTCTGTGTAGTTAGCCTATGACAGGGAGCTTATTTATCAAAATCCAAATTTAAATAAGTATTTAAATAAAAAAAAGTCAGACCAAACTAGAATCCAGGAATGGACTTTATTTATTATTAAAAAAGCACAATTTAATCAGATCAGTAACAAACTTGATAAAATTGAGCGAAAACATGAATCCTATGGTTTTTTTAGGTTTGTTTTCCGAATCGCAATTTTTTTGGTGCTTTTTCCTGAAAAGCCATAATTTTCCTGAGTTTTGCCTGACAAATCCAAAATAGTCGGCTAATTTCAGCGCAGCCCACAGAAACTTCCAAATAGGATTGGGACCTCTCCCATTGACGTATAAACAACCTCGGCAGGTCTGAGATACTGGATTTTCAGATTCTGACTTTTTGCTGAAAAATTCTAGGTTTTTTTCTCCACTAAAAGTTCTAATTTTATAGTAAAAAAACTCATATTTTTTGAGTTTTCAACATTCAGACTTTAATAAATAACCCCTTGAGTGTTTATAACACTAAACATGTAAGGCTGCATATCTAAGACATAAATAAAGTCTACACTTGCTCTTATCCACCTGGAAGAAAATTGCCTTCATTGAGTGCCTTCTCAACAGATATTTGCAGTGTCGGACTGGCCCACCGGGACACCGGGAAAAATCCCGGTGGGCCCCAGTCCTTGTGGGCCCCTACGACCACATTCCCTCCCATCTATTTTTTGCCAGAGCTCCGGTTTTTCAATGGGCCCCGCAGCGCTGCCACTATCACCTGGGCTGGCTATCAAAGCTGCTGCCTGCAGCCTGAATGTGCTTTGCTCTGTGCAGGGTGGTTGTGCCGTGTGCTGCTGCGCATGTTTCAGTGTGCGAGTGTGATGCGCCTGATGATGACGTCACTGACCTGGCTGGCGTCCAATGCGTCCTTCTCGTGGGGGAAGAGAAGAGAGATTTGCACGCGTTACGCGTCAGAGAGGGAGAGCCTGAGGTACTGCTGGACTGGTGCGGTGGGGTGGATCTTCCTGGCTGGCTGCATTCACTTTCGCTACCTGCTTGTGCCTGGGCTGGGCAAGTTCAAGTTGTGCTGACAAACTTAATCACCCTGGGGGGTTGGGGGGCATGGACTTTGTAATAGGCAGCATGCTGCTGCTGCTGCTCTGACAGTCATCGCTTGGCTGTTCTGTTCCCCTGCTCCCTGCATTGATTGCAGGATAGGCGCTGTGATAGGTGAGTTTACACTCTGAGGTTCAACTATATATATATAATTAGGTAAAGAGAGACCCACACACACCAGCAATTTCTCATAAACTGTCTATAAAAGGAAAGAATTGGCTGCTTTTAAAGGGGCTGTTCACCTTTTAGTATGACGTAGAGAGGGATATTCTGAGACAATTTGTAATTGGTTTTCATATTTTATTATTTGTGGATTTTGAGTTATTTCGCGTTTTGTTTCAGCATCTCTTTAATTTGCAGCTAAACCAATCTGGTAACTAGGGCCCAAATTCCCCTAGCAACCATGCACTGATTTGAATAAGAGGCTGGAATATGAATAGGAGAGGCCTAAATAGAAGGATCAGTAATAAAAAGTAACAATAAATGTGTAGCCTTACAAAGTATTTTTTTTAGTAGGGAGTCAGTGGCCCCCATTTGAAAGAAGCAAAGAGTCAGAAGAAAAAGGCAAATGACTATAAAACTATAAAAAAATAAATAATGAAAACCAATTGAAAAGATGCTTAGAATTAGCCATTCTATAACAAAATAAAAGTTACCTTACAGGTGAACCACCCCTTTAATTGAAAAGATTGAAATACAAGGCCAGAATTCTAGTAGTAACATCATACGGTCGGTTACAAAGTAAGACTAAGTAAAATATCTGGCTGTAGAATCCATGACAGTTAAGAGTATCGCATATTGAGTAGGCTGTAAGTTTTAAGACAAATGAATAAAGAGTGCATTGTTTTCAAAAGCAGAGCTTGGTGGTGGCAAAACTCCCTCTCCTGTCTCCCAGGTGGCACATCATCATATAACTAACTTGAGGACATTACTGGCTATACTGAAGCCTCAAATTGTGACCCCCTACTGCAGCAAAGGTACTTACTTTGGTCAAAATATATAAAAATAAGTTTTATTTTTTGTCACACTGTTACTAGAGTGGGGATCAGCAGACAAAAAGTTGCAGGTTTTTTAACCTCTTAGGGGATAGTACACCATTTACTATGTTATAGAATGGACAATTCTTAGCAAGGTTTCAATTGGTCTATTTTTTATAGTTTTCAAATTGCATTCCTTCTTCTTCTGACTCAAACCAATGGCTGAAATGCCAAAAATGCTAAGTAATTACAAAAACCACAAATAAAAAATGAAGACCAATTGCAAATTGTCTTAGAATATCACTCTCTGGGTCATACTATTCTTCTGTCATGCTTTTTATGGTATAGTTTTTATTTCTAAATTACATTATTTACACTGTAGGTAATTTACTTTCATTCCTGAACCAGCAAGTGTATTTAGTTGTAATATTGGTGTGTAGGTGCATCTCAGGTCATTTTGCCTGGTCATGTGCTTTCAGAAAGAGCCAGCACTTTAGGATGGAACTGCTTTCTGGCAGGCTGTTATTTCTCCTACTCAATGTAACTGAATGTGTCTGAGTGGGACCTGGATTTTACTATTGAGTGCTGTTCTAAGATCTACCAGGCAGCTGTTATCTTGTGTTAGGGAGCTGCTATCTGGTTACCTTCCCATTGCTCTGTTGTTAGGCTGCTGGGGGGAAAGGGAGGGGGTTAAATCACTCCAACTTGCAGTACAGCAGTAAAGTGTGATAAAAGACTTACCTTGTTTATATTGCATGTGCACTTAATTAAAAGGATTCTGTTATGCTTTTGTATTTATGACTAATATTGTAATTTAATATTGTCACAGCCATTCCAGTTTTTTTTTTTAAATAAAAATGTTAATTTTTATATTTGCAGGCAATTTTGTACAGGAGGGTGGGCCCTTGAGATGAGGTTTCCTGGTGGGCCCCAGGCACCCCAGTCCGACACTGGATATTTGGTTTAAAGTCTAGTCTAAACCTGATAAAAGTCACATCTGAATATTTGAGTTAGTAGCAGATATAAAAGTTATTCAATAAAAGGGTCAAGGTTGGATTCATCGAAAAGTAAAAGGATGACTGACAAAATAAACCAAACAAAACAAAACAAATGAATCTACCCTCAGATTCAATAAAAATGAGTAGAAATATCACAAATATTTCTCCCCATGTAGAGCAGTTTGCAATAGTTTCAGTATCTTACATTGGATATTGGAAGAAAAAATAGTCCAATGAAAAACATTTTATAAGGGGGATAAACAAGTAATGTAAAACAACTCTCTTAAATGTTTATGTTGTAGGGTTAAATAATTGAAAAAGTAAAATATAAAGATGATTTGCATATTAGTAATATGTAACTAAACAATTTGTTTTTTCCAGGGCCACTCCTGCCATGAGGCCAGGTGAGAGTTAAGAGCCTAATTTCTGGGTTTTAACCCTCTGCTAGCGCAGAGAGTGCTATTGTGCTCATAGCACTAGCGATGCTGCCTGGGCATCTGGGCTGCAGCCCCAGAATCGCCCCTGGTCTTTATGCTTAGAATGCTTGGTTGGGTTTGAGCATCTCTTACTCCTTTAAAAGGTATTCTTCAGAAGTCACTGAAGTTACATTTCACACTCCTTTTCTAGAGAAATGTTAAAATAATGCACTATATGTATTTAAAATACATAAATAACATGTAAAACATAACGTTAACAAAGGTGCATAGTGATGTCATCAGTTATAATTGTTGATTAATTTTGATAATAATGTAGGGACCCAAAGGGTTAATGCACCCCTATGGCTTTAAATCCCTACACTTCCTTATCTCCCTAGCTGCTAGGCAGATGCCCATGTAGCTAGTTGTAATTTAGATATCCCAGTTATTGGCCAGGTAGCCATGTGACCACATCCTGTCACACTCTGGTATAGTTAGTGAAAAGGCCTCTTTGGCTCTTGGGTACTGATCCAGCTGGTTGTACCCAGGGAGCCTGGGTACAGCAAGGCCCAGTGGAGCCATGTGCCTAGAGGGACCAGTTCATCTAGAGAGATAAGTCAGGGAGCAGGAACCCTGTGAATGAGGCTAGTGAGTGACAGGAATATATTTGTTATAGACTCTCTAGGAGACAGTGAGGGAAGATAGAAAGAGCAGCTTTGTGCTCCATCAAGGAGGTGTAGCAGGGAGTAGCTTCCCTAGGCGATAAGATTTGCCTACAGTGAAGGCACACAGTGAATAGGGTGTAAGGCTTTAGGTTCTCCTCCTTGACCACTCCACTGTGTGAGATCCAGACCTCGTGTGAGGTATTTCTGCTTGGATAGAAGTTGTACTGCCTTGACTACAGCCTCAGGAATGCACCTGCATCTACTTATGAAGCTCTGTGTGAGCTGTGTGTGCCCTATATTCTGCAAATGCCTCTGTACTGATGTAAGTACTCTGTGGATCAAATAAAAGCTTGTTCTGTTTGATTGCAAGAACCTCCTGCACCCATTTCTGTAGCCTGTGGGAGTTGTAGTTGCTCTACACTGCACCTTCATTTCTTTCAATTTGCGAAGGCCCTGCCTTAAGTGTTGGAGTCCTATGTAACTCATGCTTTTGTATACTAGCTGGTAATTTACCCCTTTGGTGTAAATAGCCCAAGTTAGCGTTACAATAATATCAATATATTGATAATGGGTTGAGTGCAGAGGACCTCTTGTATTTGTCTATGTGTTCTGCCATCAGTAACGGCATTCATATGATTGAGGTTGAGCACTCCTGGCCATCCTGGATTACCTGCCCCACCCTATACAGTGCCTCCTCTTTAAAATACAAGGATATACACAAGGTCCGATCTGCTGCTGTTTTGAGAATGGCTTGAGATTGTGTAAGCATGATAGGGAGCATTTACCAAAATCTATATTTGTCATTTATGACCCACAAGAACAGTTGAGCTTGTGTAGTTTTACAGTATCAGTTGCATGAAATAATGTCAATCATTCATCAGGTACATGCTTCTAATGCTATCCCTTGCTTGGCACCGCTGCCTCCTTCCTTTCTGCTGTGCTGAATTGAGTGCACAGTGAAGAGCATGCACAACGTTGTATATTCTAGGTCATCAGCCATAACTGTGTCAGTTGTATCACCATCTTGCTGCACCTTGTGCAAAGTTATCTATGTCACACAAGGCATGAGTGCATTTTCCACTGCCCAAAGGCTGGTAAGAAATGTTTAGTATATAGCAAGCTAAGAGGCTCATTTATCAACAGCTTCACTTTAGTGGGTTTAGAAATCACAAATAAACTCACTTTCTCTAAAAGATCCAAATATAAAAAAGCACAAATGAAAAAAAAGATGAATAATCTGAAAAAACAATTCCCAGCAAGAAAAAAATCAGAAAGCCTCTAAAAGTCTGTATTGAAAAATGGACTATTAAAACCATTAAAATGGTCCAATAGGGTCTTCGCAGCTCCCCATGGCAAATTCACTAAAGGACAAAGCGCCTAACTCTAGCGTTAATTCGCTAGCGTAGCGCATTTTCGTTAATTCGCCAATTCACAAACGTATGCTGGCTTAATTTGCTAGTGTTACTTCGCACCCTTACGCCTGTCGAATTTGCGCATGGACGTAACTACGCAAATTCACTGACGCGCAAATTTTTCTTAACGCTACCTTTTACGCCAGACTTCCTTCGCCACCTCAGACCAGGCGAAGTGCAATAGAGTAGATAGGGATTGCTACAAAAAAAGTTAAAACATTTTCTAAGTCCCAAAAAACGCTGGTGTTTTTTATTTTTTTATGGGTGATAGGCTGAAAAAGATCTAAAAATTTTTGGGGGCTACCCTCCTTCCCCTCTACATTTCCGAACTCATGGCACCTTGACTATACAGTGGGCACATGTGTAGGGCAAAATAAAAATTTTATTTGCTGTTTTGAAGGTTTCCCAGGCTTGTGTAGTGCTGCTACATATACCTCCATTGTAACTTAAATTTGGCGCCGTATGCAAATTACGCATCACTAGCGTAACTTCGCTTTGCATGGCGAATTAATGCTAGCGCAACTTCGAAACCTTACGCTTCCCCTGAGCGCAACTTCGGATTTTAGTGAATTTGCGTAGCGCTGGCGAAAATACGCCTGGCGAAGTGCGGGGAAGCAGACGCTGGCGCAACTACGAATCTTAGTGAATTTGCCCCAAACTTCTATAGCACCTTGACAACTTTTACTTGGAACTTTTTTGTATTAGAGTTTTCTGTGGTTTTTACACTTTAGAGAAATAGAAAAAAAACTATTTTTTTGACATTTGTGAAAAGAATAGACATTTAAATGTTAGCAAAAAGACCCATAAGGGTCCTTAGCACTCTAGAACTTTATTATAGTCAGTTGCAAATGAACATTTGTATATTGACATTCTGACTTTTTGGGAGTTGGGAAATGGTGGTGGTGTTATAAACAGGCATAGCGTAGTAAGAGATCACTGTAGAAACTGTACCGGCTACAATACAAAATTTTAAATTCATTGCATGAATATATTTGGAGGGTATTCTCTTCAGCTGGTCAGTATGGCAATTCTCATGATTAACTTGTAGGTATTTTACCAGTGTAAGTTATACAGTGACATCTTTAAATCGTACATGAACTGTACAGAATACATGCAGTAAATCTGCTAAGCAGACAATACGACTTTCTCACACTAGGTTTATATTGTATTTAAAAGAACCAGTCTTGTAAAATTTTATTGCACACATATCCTTTCTTTTGCAGTGTTTTGAAACTGTTTCAAAATTGCATTAAGCAGATTTGTAGAGCAATTTACAGCAGGTATATACTGCAGCTTTATGTTAGATTATTTTTAGTGTCTGACTTACTTGCTGCATCTGACGCCTTGTGCATGCAGCTGGGAAGCATTAAATCATTTGCAATACGGAAAAATGATTGGATTTTATTCCATGTTAAACTGCTAAAGTCGTTTTCTTTCAAACCAATTCATATACAAATATTGGGAAATAAGTATTAAAGCGGAATATATGCATTTTAGGAATAACTGGTAGTAAAAAAATATATGTTTAAGTTGGAATACGAATATAAACACTTCTTTTTCACTGAGAGAAGTGTTTCATATGTTTTCCAGCACCCCTCCCCTTTCTCTTTTTCTTACCTTTCCTTCCTCTAAGCCTGATATGTCATAGAGGGCTACATATTACAGCTTGCTCTTAAATATTGAGCCCATAATACTCGCTGAGCCCCTAGAAAAAAACCTTCAAATGGGCCCGGACCGTGCACTTTGATACCCATCCTCCCACCCATTTCCCACCCATGTGGGTGCCGTATCCCTTCCCCATTCTGCCCACCTCCCACCTTGACTCCACTCACATCCCACCTGACTTGTGTCCCCCTTCCTCGCCGGTAAGAGAGTGGCTGGGGAGGAGGGTTTTTTCTTATTAGCTACAGAAGAAGCAGACCTCTCAGTCTGCCCCCCGATCCCCGGACCCCCCTGCGACTGCGGGGTCTGCTTCCTCTATAGTTACGCCAATGACAATGCTTCAGTCATTTTTGGTTAAAGCATAATGTTGGAAGTATATATATATATATATGTATATATATATATATATATATATATATATATATATATATATATATATATATATACATATATGTATATATATATATATATATATATATATATATACATACATACATATATGTATATATACTATTACTGAGGTGAGACCAGTAGTGCTCTTAGCAGAGAAACACTTGTCTCTCTGCAAGGTTTTTGTAATTGATGATCCGGGTCTGGTCTTACTGGGAACCCGCAAGAGTAGGGTGGGACGGATTCCCAAATCCGTAGGCCAGGTTTTCAAGAGGCCCTAGGCCTATTTAGTACACCTGATGCTGAGCAGCAGTGCTGAATGTGTGTGAGACAAACTGCTGGTATTGCTCAGCTTCAGGAGAGAAAGCAAAGCATTTTTTTTGTGTTAGCCAGGAGGCTGGATATATCTGTTAAACTGCTGTTTTTTCTGCAGCCACTGGAAAATAAACGCGGACGGGAAGCCCTTAAACCGCTCCTGGTGTGTGAAGTTGCCTCTTTTGCAGCCTACCAGTGAGTGAACCCCCACAATATATATATAAATAAAATAATAAATTGAAAAAATAAATAAAATATATATATATATATATATATATATATATATATATATATGTCGATATTAATGTCGATTTTCCTGTGTGGACTCGATTGATATGGCAATTCTCAGTTTTTTTTTTTTTGTTGGCCAACCTAATTGTGGAGTACAAAGAGGAACACAGTTCTTTTGCTGGGTATGTAGTTCTCACAATTCTCTGCTGTATACATGCCATATGGGTGTAATTCTTTGCCATTGCCTGTTAGGGACTGAGTTCCCCTAAGTGTGCACACCATGGGCCTCTCTGTGGGTGACACACAAATGTAATTGCTCTGGTATATATGGCAGGTGGCAACCTGGCTACTGGCACAGTAGTCTTCAAGTCATGTTGCCACTCACCTTTAGACTTGGTTATGTTGCTCACGTTATCTCGGTTTGTCACTGATGAAGGGAAGGTCTTATTTTATTCAGTTGTTGCCTTGTCCTGCTCTGATTTGCATCTCTCACTCAAATAATGTATTTTATGGTTGCATGTAGTTTGTTTATTCTAAGGGGGTTAAGTATTAAAGTTTGATTTTTCTGGTCTGAGCTTTAAAGGGGAAAAAAATTTTGGAAGAAAAAAACTCACATTTTGAACCCCAATGCTGCTAAAAGTCTGAATTAAAAACAAATACTCAAACCTGCCGAGGTCATGTAGAAGTCAATGGCAGATATCCCATTTACTATTGTAAGATATCCTGATCTGCGCTGGGTTTCACACAATTATCCGAAAAATTACTTCTGGGGGTTACCTTGACTTTTCCCACACCAGTTTTTTTATTAAGTTAATTTATTGATAAATATGGTAAAAATGTCGATGGGAGTTTGGTCAAAGTGGTTTTAAGAAAAAAGTGACTTTTTTTGGATTTCAGTAAATAAACCTCTAAAAGTTTTCTAATTGTTACTTTTCCCCTGCTACATGGATTAACCCGAATGAATCACTTCACAGGAGTCTTGTCTCATTACTATGCAGGATTAGAAGGATTATTATTATGCACGAGTAGGGGGTAGTGATATCATGTTAATGTAATTGGTGCCAAAATTTGCTTTGGGTATTTAGATGGTTGTTTGTAATGAGAGAATGCTGGTGAGTACAGTGCATGAGGGTTTAGCCCCAAAATTATTATGGTTAATGTTTGTAGCAATCCTGCTTTCACTGTTGCTCTGCACAAGAAGGAATGAGCACAAGTGTCAAAATTCTGCATGCCATATCAGCCTAGTGTTCCATCTTATGATCATAAATGGATCCTATGTTGTGTCAGCTGCTGTTTCAGTCATTGTTGATCAAATAGGCAGACAACTGAACTGTGTATGGGATTACAGTGAACACCGTTTTCATTTACCTTTGAGCAGACCAATCAGAAAATCAGATGATCCATTTTAGTTTTGAAGATCTGTCATCTATGAAAAGCCACACTGGGCGATGATCATCTTGTAGGATACATGCACTGATCATTTGACACATCAAGAAAATTTAAAGAGCGAGTCAACCCAAGATAAAAATGTGCCTGATAGTAGAAAACACAATTCTGAGCAAGTTTTCAGTATACATTAATTACAAATGTTCTATGGTTTTTGTTATTTGTATATGCATTGTTATTGAAAGCAATGCTTGTCTGTTCCTTTCTATTCTCTGCCCTGATGGCTCAGACTGTTGAAACAATGTAAGACAAGGCAGCTGATTAACAGACCTGTCTTTGCTGGGGAACATTGCATTGCAACATTGTTTAAAACAGGGGTGTCCAACCTTTTGGCTTCCCTGGGCCACATTGGAAGAAGAAAACATTTCTGGGGCCACACTCGAAATACAACACGAACGCTAGCTTTTGATTTATTTTATTGTAAAATTAAAGAGGGTATCATAAACCTAGTGGGATTTTTGACATTGTGTGTTGATAAACTAATGTATCAATATCCGGTTCAGGGCCGGGAACTACGGGTAGGCAGAAGAGGCAGCTGCCTAGGGCACTAGACCGGACTCACCTGGAACTTAGCGTATGCAATGCGCCCCCAACTACTGCGCATGCGCACCAGCACCGTTACTGCGCATGCGCACCAGTGCCATTACTGCGCATGCGTGTGTGACGGGGAAGGGAGGGGGCGAGCTCGCAGCTGGGCTGCCTTGGGCGCCTAGCTTGCCTGGCCCGCCTCTCATCTGGTTCGATGGAAGTAGTTGCAATTCTTAGTGAATTTTCAAGGTGCTCATCAGATAATTTTTTTCCGGATTTTACTCTTAGGGGGTTATTTATAAAAGTCCAAATTTATCTCAATATTTTCTGCTACAAACTTCAATCAATTCTGCTCAGGTTTTTTGCGCTTATTTATTATATTTTCCCGAAATTTTGCTTTGTGGGAAAAAAATAGATTTTCACGATTTTTTTCAGATTTTTCATCCCATTTTCACGATTTCTTTGGATTTTTCATCAGAAAACTCCACTTTTTGCCTGAAAACCCAGCGCACATCAAAAAATCTTTGGGACTCCCATTGACTTAAATGCAGCCTCGACAGGTTTAAGATGCTGGATTTTCTGATTCGGACTTTTCCATCCTCTGGGTTTAATAAATTCAGAAAAATTCGTGATTTTTTTTAAAAGTCAGATTTCATACAAAAATTCAGAGTTTAGTAAAAAAAAAACCCAAGTGTGTTCATTCTTAAAAAAAAAAAAAGTTGCTCACAAATGTAGGTGCTGCATATATATCCCTAGCATAGCAGGCGATGCTGCTGAAGAATGCTTACCTGCCTTTGTAAGTAACCAAACCCTCACTTGTTAACTGCTTTCCTACTCTAGAAAGCCACAAACCGCACAACCCATGTAAAATTTAAACCACACATGCACACAATTAGCTACCGTGTACATATGTGTTCTGTGCGTGACATTGCAACATGACATTTCCTGGATTGGTGGAAGTTCAAACTAGGCCGCATTCATATCCATACTGGGCTTCAGGTTGGACACCCCTAGTTTAAAAAGTAAAAAGAAAGAATTAAGCTAATGCTTCTTTGAATAGCAGTTTTTTTTTTTTTTTTTTTTTTTACAAATAACTAACAACATTGACATTTTTTAATAAATGTATGTTGGAAATTTGCTTAGAATTATGTCTTCTTTTATGAGGCACATATTTATTTTGGGGTTGGCATGTCCTTTACTGAGGGAGGAGCTACTCTAGGAAAAATATGATACAGTAAGTGCTAACAAAATTACTTCTGGGGGTTACCTTGACTTTTACCTTGAATTTTATAATCAGAATTCTCTTAACTACAAATTCCTGTTTTTGCAAAAAAATGTACATTAAATAGTCCCATATGTTTGCATTTAATCCGGTCAGCCAAGGACCACATTGGTTTATGCATGGGGGTCCATGACCACTCCCTGCACCCTCCACCTAATTCAACTGATGAGCTGAGGGTACAGAATTCTTTATATTCTCATGTGGCTGCCACACAAAAATCAGACAATAAATACTCTGCTTTGGTGAAATGGACAAACAATTACATCTTTACATTTATATAATTAACACGTGAGCTGTGAAAAATTTGAATTTAACATCTAATTATGTGACCGTGATTAACTACACCACGAGGCAGCAGCTGTGCAGCAAGGCCGTTTCCATTAAAAGGGGAGTAGATAGTTAATTTGTTGTATTCCTAACTATAAAAATTAACAATGGTATCCATTTAAAATATTCTTAGATAGTTATAGAAATGTATAGAAGTCATTTTCATATTGATAGATAAGTGTATTGTTTATGCTCCACCTATGTTCTTGAATGACTTTAACTCAACATTGCTTCCAGGTGGCATTTAAATGTACACAGAAATAAGTGACCACATCACACTGGTCAAACCAAAATATCTCATCGTATAATCTCCTGAAATATATTACAGTAACACATCGTATATCACAATGTAAAATGCATTCTTTAGGTTTGCCTGGAGGTAGAAAAAAAAAATGAAAAGAGATTTTTCACCTCTCCCCCTCATTCTGTCTCTAGCCTTGCAAGTCCTGACCATAAAGAATGAATGGCTTTAGAACTGTGTCCAGACAGAAAAATCAATGCTTCATATCAAGAGACTGCAGGGGTTACACTCCCATGTTTGTGTCAACAAGGCTATAGGTTTTCTTAAAGCTCCAAAGTAATTTTCCTGCTTCGCAGAATTACTACCACATCTAGGGTGGCCTTTTTAACCCAAGGACTGCCGGGTATCTGCAAAGTACACATGAATCAATTAGCCACTCCAGCAGATGCGTATTGTCTTAATGATGTTATTGTTTATCATTTACAACATTACCACCGTGTAACTAATAGCTATTGTATGAGAAATGATATGGTTGCTGTGGGTAAATAGCACTTACTGGAATGCGAATGATGCCCTCCTGATATTATAGCCTTACTATTCGGATTTGCAAGTATAAGAAATACACTGCTTCTGGTGGGAGAGGTACAAATAGAACATATTTTCATTAGGACCTATTCTTTACTGAATGAGATGTAAGGTTTGTATGAGCAGTTTCTCAATCCAGAGGTGTACCTTGATCAGGGATCTGCATAATATGTCTCTTTAGCTGTATCTAAACAGCCAAACTATAATTCCTAACTGCCCCCTCCCTCTTCCATCTTTTTGCCAAAGG